>NW_907179.1:0-1004 GCF_000209065.1 Trypanosoma cruzi | reverse complement strand
GCTTTCAGCCCCTGTTCCTGCCGTCTAACCAAACTCTTAAAAACAAAACAAAACAAACAAAAAAAAAAACCAACCCTGTTCACAACTCACAATCATTACTCTACTACTACGGTTTAATAGCATGCAAACAGACTTATATTTTGATTCTTCGTAACCCAAACAGAATGCCAATGGCGAGCGTTGCATAGCCCATAAAGCCGGGGGCAATGCCACCAGGCCCCAATTTTGTAGCAACATAACGCATTCGATTTTCAATTAGAAAATTAAGGTCCTCCTTGTTCAATTCCCCATCCCCGTTTACGTCCGCCAGCTGCTTCACCTTTTCTCGAAAGGCGGCTTCCAGCAAATTCTGATTCACAAAGTTAAATTGCGCCAAGTACTGAAGTCCGCTGTAGAAAGTGACTGAGGATGAAAGGATAAGAGTCTTGCTTTGATACAGACGGTGTGCCATCCTGCCAGCAGCAAGCCCCATTGTAAAACCAAAGGCACATTGACCCATAAAAGGAAGTACCCCGTCCAAAGTGCCCTGATGGTGTCGAAGGAGTTTTTTTAGGTCCCGGTCATACATGATTTGGAAATCGCGCGCAGTGACACGTCCATCCCCGTCAGCATCCAGGCACCTCACCAACTGCGCGGAAGCAAATTTCCCAAAATCGCTCTGCAGGAAGTCCTGGAACTCCTGGTTTGACCACAAGGGGCTTAACATGGCTTTTCCCGCGTCCACAAGGAACTCAAACAGGGCAAATGATCCATTCTCGCTGCGCGGCTTGCCCAAAGAAAACACGGTGTCAAGAGCCTCCTCCAAATCCTTCGTGTTAAGTCGCTGATTCTGCTCCAAGGATGATGGTGGCGTTTGCGACTGCAGTTCTGACGTGCGACCACCCATCGCTGTATACCCGCAAATGAAAAATATTCCAAAAACAGATCTGCACACACAAATGCAATCGATAACAACAATAAAAAAGAAAAACCACGAAAATTCTTAAAGGAAACAGAAACGACAA
>NW_907178.1:0-1004 GCF_000209065.1 Trypanosoma cruzi | reverse complement strand
CACACACACACACGCGCTACGATGGAGACATGTTGTTCGAGGTCCAAACAGTTTGAGCGACGCATTGAGAACGGAACAATAAAAATCACCTTTCGGCTGAGCGCCCGCTCCCCTCCCTCCCACTTCCTGCTATTGTTGTCGTTTTTCTTTCTTGCGCAACGGCGCGCACGTAACATCCTGCCCTGTCTGGCGCCCTGCCTGTGCAAACGGTTGGTGGCGGGCCCGCCCGAAAGCGCAAGAGAGAGAAAGAGAAAGAGAGGGCCGAATTGCCCGGAGGTGGGTTGTGGTGGGCGCACGCCGCTGCTGATGGAAGCAACCAACTCTTGTGCGCGAGGGCGCGTGGCCCCGTGAACGCGCTTGCGTGATGTCCCAAAACAAACTCAACAGGTCTGACAGCCGCCCCGCCCGCCGCAACCTCGCCGGCTGGCCCCCGCGCCTCCCCTCGCATGGCCAGGAAAGGCGCGTCTTGAGACCCACCGCTCCGTGACGCTGGGCGCGCTGTCGGTGCCGCGCGTGGCGCCACTGCCCGGTTGCGCGAGAGTTTGCGGTGACGGTGCGCGCGTCGAGGCTCCCTCCCCAGTTCGGGAAACGATGGGAAAAAACAAAACCAAAGAGGACGCGCACGGGTGAGAGATGCGGCTGCGACGCGTGATGAAATTCCACAGTTTCCTGTCAGTCTGACGACGAAAACGCGTGAGGACGCAATTCCCGACTCAGCTCACACTGAAGTGCTTTGCTTTACACCCCCATCTTTCTTTTTTTTTCTTTTTCTTTTTTTCTTTTTCTTTTTTTCTTTCTTTGTCCCTCTGCTCTCGCTGCGCGGTTTTGCGGCCCAGCGACGCGCACGCCCGCACACACACACACGCGCTACGATGGAGACATGTTGTTCGAGGTCCAAACAGTTTGAGCGACGCATTGAGAACGGAACAATAAAAATCACCTTTCGGCTGAGCGCCCGCTCCCCTCCCTCCCACTTCCTGCTATTGTTGTCGTTTTTCTTTCTT
>NW_907176.1:0-1003 GCF_000209065.1 Trypanosoma cruzi | reverse complement strand
CGCCCGACGCCTCCGCAACACGCCGTCAAGCACCACCGCGCTCGACAGCAGGTCCACACCGCCGCCAACGTACACCGCAGACCCGCCCGCCTGCAACGACCTCAGCACAGTGTTGCTCACACGCAGCTGCGACTGCAGCAGCGACGTCGCGTGCAGCACAAGCGGCGACGCCACCGCGTCCGTCAGCCCGCTCAGCTGGGAGTAGCGCATCGGCCCCGCCGTCACAATCGTCGAGTCACGGACCGTCACGTTCGTGTGTGCCGGCAGGTTGTGCACAAACACGAGCGAGCAGTAGCCGCCGGACAGCCCGCTCACGCTCACCTCCAGGCTCCGGTCACTCGCCGGCTCGCCGCTGTGGCCCCGCACGTAGATCTGCGCACCGCCGTCGCACACGCAGTTCCTCAGTTCGATGCGCAGCGCGCCGGGAAGCATCGCCGGCACGTCGAACACAACAGCCACGCCGTTCGTGATGTACACGTCGTCCATCAGCACCGTGTCCACGGCGCGGCCAACCGTGATGGCTCTGTCCACCGTGCCGCCCCGCAGTCGCAACACCACCGCATGCACCGCGGGCATCCACGTCGCAGCAGCAACCAGCGCCAACACAACGAGCAGCGCCACACGCACAGCCGCAATGGCCCTGCGCTGCACACGGTGCCGGCTGCGCGGACACGCGCCCACCGCAGACCGCATCCACCGACCCAAACAAGTATCAACAGGGCTGTCGTGGTGTGTCGCACTCGCCCCGTCGACCATAATTCCAGCTTTCAAAATCCCTTCTTGCAGATTGCGAATCCAGTGACACAATTCCGCCAGATCGTTATACTAATACTGCTAAACCTAATACTGCAAGTAATCCCTAACACCTTGAAACGATAGTTGTGCTGGCCAAGCAAAAGTATCTCTAACTGCACGCTCAGAAAAGAATAAGAGGCAGCAACAACAGTAATCAAACACAGTGGCACGCAGAGGCATCCGGTCATACACAATAACCTTCATAGTA
>NW_907175.1:0-1003 GCF_000209065.1 Trypanosoma cruzi | reverse complement strand
GGTCTCTGTCAAAGAAGGAAACTGTCTGTGACGTGACCAATGTGAGCATACACAAATCTCCGCCAGGTGAGTCGTTGACGGCTCCATCCCGCTTCACGACAGGTCGAATAAAATGGCACACGTAAGTGGCTGTGCTCTGCATTCACATGTGGTCCGCCTTTTGGGTCCAGCGTCGTCAGGTGGTGGAAAGAGAAGAGACGTATTAGCATTCTTCCATTTGCTGCTGCTGCCGCCTCATTTCCCGTAAGGAGCCACTGAACCCTCTCTCTTTGGCGATAAAGGGTCCTCACGCATGGGATGCATCCTGCCTCGTGTGGCATGAGGAACAGCAGAGAGTCCCCAACGTTGCCAATGCGGGATTGACCGTCCAGTGCGGTGAATACAACACGCTGGATCTGTCGGAGGATCGTCGTGCACACTTCAGTCCGCCCGTGGCGGATACAATCCTCGGGCAGCCACATCTGTGCAGAACAGAACACCCTTTTGGAGAACGCCGAGCAGCTCCACCGACGTGTCGGAAAACCTCACAAAAAGAGCTCCGGTCAACCTGCGGCACATTACCGTGCAACTTTGAAACCTTGACAGCGAGAAGAGCGTTTCTACCTGAGAGCGTTCGCCCCATCATTATCATCGTCACTGCTCAAATCATCTCAACAGGCAACAATGGCATCGCTCTCGTATTGCCCATGCCCGTTGGCCTCCTCCACCCGCCGCATCACGGCCGTATGAATAAAGTCTCGTCATGCACAGCGATGCGCCCTCTCGTTTCAGATAAATGCCAATATTTTATAGTCACCAAGGTAGCAGTTCAGTTCTCCCTCCACAGGCACACCTCATAGAGGACGTCCTTCTGTCCCCTTTGCCGAATCAACGCACCGCACCCAGTGGATAAGCCCTGGTAGTTTCACCGAAAAATAAGTGTTCGATTCCCACAGTAGCAAATACTCTGCGTGATATGGAACGCACAGTTTGTTGTGCTAGTGCACCGCCTCGACAGCCGCCT
>NW_907174.1:0-1003 GCF_000209065.1 Trypanosoma cruzi | reverse complement strand
TTGGAGTGGTGATTATGGCCCGAGGTCTGTCACTGATTCGGAGAACAGTGTTCGTGTTTCAGTGCATGAAGTTGCACATGCTCTTGGGTTTGGTGTGTGGTTACTGCAAGAACGCAATATGTTGAAGGAGGTTTTGAACGTACGCGGCAAAGCAAAGGTGCTGCAGGTGTCGTCACCCAAGACGGTGGAGAAGACTCGCGAGCACTTCAACTGCGTGAATGCTACCGGCATGGAGCTGGAGGATGAGGGTGGGGAAGGAACAGCATTGTCGCATTGGGAGAGACGCAACACAAAGGACGAGCTGATGGCTGGTATTTCCGGAATCGGCTACTACACGTCCCTGACAATGGCTGCTTTGGAGGACACCGGGTTTTACAAGGCCAATTGGGGAATGGAGGAACCGATGTCATGGGGCAACAACTCCGGCTGCGCGCTGCTGACAGAGAAATGCCTGATGAATGGCGTCACCAAGTATCCAGAGATGTTTTGCACCGCTGAAACAACTCTTATTTCATGCACATCGGATCGTCTGGCGCTGGGGTACTGTACAATCTATCTCTACACAGCCGAACTTCTCCAACAATATCAGTACTTTTCGAATCTCAAACTTGGCGGTTCGAACTCCTCCTTAATGGACTTATGCCCTTACGTTCAACCGTATTCCAACACTCGGTGCAGCAATGGGGAAGCAAGCATCATGCATGGGAGTCGCGTTGGCCCGAGATCAAAGTGCTTAAAGGGGGATGGGCTTGTCGATTTCATGGGTCGTATTGGTGACGTGTGCGCTGAGGTGTCGTGTGAGAAGGGTGAGGTGAGCGTGCGGTACCTTGGAGATGATACATGGCGCCAGTGCCCAGAGGGCAGCAGTATTACACCAACTGGGCTGTTCACGGGAGGAAAGATTTTGTGTCCAAAGTACGACGATGTGTGTATTATCTTTGATCCACTCAGGGGAGGCGGAGACGTGAGCAGTTTGTTGTCAGTTTTTCCATCAATTTCAGTG
>NW_907173.1:0-1003 GCF_000209065.1 Trypanosoma cruzi | reverse complement strand
GTCGACGTTGGGACCGATAATATGCGCATTGCAGGGCCGAAAAGCGACGCGGCATTGTGGGAAGCCAAGTGCTTCTTAATGCGGACGGCTGTCACGCCACGATGGGGAGGATCGCGAATCGGGCGCTGCGCAGTACACCTTTCTGGGGGTGCAGTTTGGTCATGTTCACCAGACGGTGTCACTGAGTGAGAAGTTTTTCCGTTCTGTATGCGCCATGCCGACGCTCAATTCTTTAACCATCGCGGAAATGGAGGTTATAGCGTCACGCTTTTTATATGCGGCGGCCATTTTGGGCAGGCGCCTGTGTGCCTACTAATTTCTCATCACGGCAGCGCGACGGCGATGATTGGCACTTAACCAAGGGATTGTGCTGGAGACATCCCCGGCGAACCTACCGCCGTCAGCGGTTGGTTTGGGCGAGAGATTACGACACACCATCGAGAACAATCGTAAGCGAATCATCAAGCCCACGGAAAAGGCATCGGCCGCCATCATCACGGATGCATCGCTCCATGGATGGGGAGCCGTTTTTATTCCAGACTCCGGCGACGTTAAAATTGCCGGAGGGAAATGGGAGAGGAAGCCTTTTCTTATCATGCAGGCCGAGGCGCGCGTGGTACGCTTAGTCTTATCGGCTTTTTCCGCCATCTTGCCACCCACCATGGACGTTGGGGCGCACAGCACTTCGCTGCAAAGAGCGGCGAATAAAGGCAGCTCAAAATAGCACGCCATGACGTGGGAGCTGAAACGGATACAAGGGCTTTTGGACTCTCGCGGAGCACAGAAAACCTTTGTCTACGTACGGTCTGCGGAAACCCCCGCAGATGGCGTGTCACGCGGTCGCGTGTTCACACACGAGGACCTGGCGAAGGAGTGGAACTTGCTAAGGGTAGCGGCGGTTTCTTGTGGCTGGATGGGCCCCAGATCTTTCACTTCGTAACGTATAAAAATAGATATATCGAATCCTAAATGGAGTGAGCGGGCCACAATTGTGGTCATCGGG
>NW_907172.1:0-1003 GCF_000209065.1 Trypanosoma cruzi | reverse complement strand
CAATACACGGAACATGGAATAGCACCCATATGGCGCACGGACCTGCTGACATGCATTAACACCCAGCTCACCAACAAGTGGCGTAGTACCATGCATCAGGACACCCACCACTACCTGCTTGGCGGCGCCAGGCCATCAGATCCAGGCGGCAAGCACCTGATTACTCAGGAAGCCCTCGACCAACAGGAACGGACAAACATTGCATGAGCAGGGTGCGGGGAATCCGAGCTCTGGGGTCGCCTGTACTGGACTGTGAGAGACTGCACGAACCAACGCCGTTTCTGCAACATCTCACCGGAACACTCCGCTCTCATGCGCTCCAATGACGATCCCACTGCAGCGGGACGGAAGCTGTTCCCCCGACGACAAGGGAGGCCGATGCACCGCCTGTGGAGAGACGGCCCTCCACACGGCGTCGGAAGAAGAAATGCCCGTACTGTGACGCCACACTGGTGGGACACACGAACCACATCAGCCACTGTCGGTGCTTTCATCCGGAACACCCTCCACCGCTTCCCGACCTCCACCGCGATTGCTGCGACACGGTCTTCCCCACACAAAAAAAGCTCCGCAGAGAAATCGCTGCGCACAAAACCCAGACGCTGATCGGCACCGCAGCAGCAGTGCCAGGAGACAATCACTTCTACCGCAGGATCAGCCAGCCTCCACAAGCGCAACAATTAGCCCGCAGAAAACACTGCACCATCTGCTTCCAGAATGTACAGACGCTCTGGCTGTGCGCCAACGGCTGGGCATTAAGAAGGACCTTTGCACCGAAAGGTTCTCCCAATGGCAGCTGCCTCATAGCAGGAAACTCATGTCGCTGCTCGACCACCTCCTCGGCACCCTGGTGACATCGTGTGGCTAGACATGTCGGTAAGAGCAGGGAAAAATAATAATAATGAGCATTCCCGCCACTATAGAGACGTGGTGCATCTTGCGATCCCGCTGGCGGCTCTCCTCTTCCACCGCTGTTTTGCGCAAGAGGTCACCACAGTCATTT
>NW_907171.1:0-1003 GCF_000209065.1 Trypanosoma cruzi | reverse complement strand
ATTCCTCCAAGCAGCAGATAGTTCAGGTTTGTTTGGTGTCCAGTGTGTGAACACGCAAACAGATATTGACAGAGAGTGCCTCTGACTCCCACCATTCACAATCGGAAACAAAAATTTGGACCACAACGTGTGATGCAGCAGCCGCTCGAAAACGATCAGCCGAGTGCAGCACCCGTGTGGGCAAGAGCTCGCGAAATTCCTCCAAGCAGCGGATAGTTCAGGGTTGTTTGGTGTCCAGTGTGTGAACACGCAAACAGATATTGACAGAGAGTGCCTCTGACTCCCACCATTCACAATCGGAAACAAAAATTTGGACCACAACGTGTGATGCAGCAGCCGCTCGAAAACGATCAGCCGAGTGCAGCACCCGTGTGGGCAAGAGCTCGCGAAATTCCTCCAAGCAGCGGATAGTTCAGGTTTGTTTGGTGTCCAGTGTGTGAACACGCAAACAGATATTGACAGAGAGTGCCTCTGACTCCCACCATTCACAATCGGAAACAAAAATTTGGACCACAACGTGTGATGCAGCGGCCGCTCGAAAGCGATCAGCCGAGTGCAGCACCCTTGTGGGCAACACCTCGCGAAATTACTCCAAGCAGCGGATAGTTCAGGGTTGTTTGGTGTCCAGTGTGTGAACACGCAAACAGATATTGACAGAGAGTGTCTCTGACTCCCACCATTCACAATCGGAAACAAATATTCAGACCACAACGTGTGATGCAGCAGCCGCTCGAAAACGATCAGCCGAGTGCAGCACCCGTGTGGGCAACACCTCGCGAAATTCCTCCAAGCAGCGGATAGTTCAGGGTTGTTTGGTGTCCAGTGTGTGAACACGCAAACAGATATTGACAGAGAGTGTCTCTGACTCCCACCATTCACAATCGGAAACAAAAATTTGGACCACAACGTGTGATGCAGCAGCCGCTCGAAAACGATCAGCCGAGTGCAGCACCCGTGTGGGCAAGAGCTCGCGAAATTCCTCCAAGCAGCAGATAGTTCAGGT
>NW_907170.1:0-1003 GCF_000209065.1 Trypanosoma cruzi | reverse complement strand
GGGTGCTGCACTCGGCTGATCGTTTTCGAGCGGCTGCTGCATCACACGTTGTGGTCCAAATTTTTGTTTCCGATTGTGAATGGTGGGAGTCAGAGGCAGTCTCTGTCAATATCTGTTTGCGTGTTCACACACTGGACACCAAACAACCCTGAATTATCCGCTGCTTGGAGGAATTTCGCGAGCTCTTGCCCACACGGGTGCTGCACTCGGCTGATCGTTTTCGAGCGGCCGCTGCATCACACGTTGTGGTCTAAATTTTTGTTTCCGATTGTGAATGGTGGGAGTCAGAGGCACTCTCTGTCACTATCTGTTTGCGTGTTCACACACTGGACACCAAACAACCCTGAATTATCCGCTGCTTGGAGGAATTTCGCGAGCTCTTGCCCACACGGGTGCTGCACTCGGCTGATCGTTTTCGAGCGGCCGCTGCATCACACGTTGTGGTCTAAATTTTTGTTTCCGATTATGAATGGTGGGAGTCAGAGGCACTCTCTTTCAATATCTGTTTGCGTGTTCACACACTGGACACCAAACAACCCTGAACTATCCGCTGCTTGGAGGAATTTCGCGAGCTCTTGCCCACAAGGGTGCTGCACTCGGCTGATCGTTTTCGAGCGGCCGCTGCATCACACGTTGTGGTCTAAATTTTTGTTTCCGATTATGAATGGTGGGAGTCAGAGGCACTCTCTTTCAATATCTGTTTGCGTGTTCACACACTGGACACCAAACAACCCTGAACTATCCGCTGCTTGGAGGAATTTCGCGAGCTCTTGCCCACAAGGGTGCTGCACTCGGCTGATCGTTTTCGAGCGGCTGCTGCATCACACGTTGTGGTCTGAATTTTTGTTTTAGAAGCTTGTGAGAAGAATGCTTGCGTGAGAGCTGGCTAAGTTAATTAATGTATGTACATCCTAATAAATAAATGCATTCCTTATTATTCTTTTTATTTTATGAATCTTTTGCGAAGAACGCGACTTTGTAGGGGCAGGGAACCGATATAGGC
>NW_907169.1:0-1003 GCF_000209065.1 Trypanosoma cruzi | reverse complement strand
GTACAGCACGGCACCGTTCAGCAGCGACACGTTCTGCACAACGATCCGCACGCCGTCTCGCGCCATCCACGGCACGTAGAGCACAGGACTCACGCCGTCCAGCACAACGTGGCGCAGCGCCACCTCGCTCGCGCCGGCAGGCACAACGAACACCGACCGCACCGTCAAGTTCTCGCGGACGAACACACTCGACGCAGTGCCCACAGCGGGCGGCAGCGCGGGAGCTCCCACAGGCACGCACGCCTCGCCGTACCCGCCGCTGCCGCACAAGCACACGCACACACCGTTCCTCATGCTCGCCGACGCCGTCCCGGGAGCGTAGCAGTGCGTGTCCCTGTCGCAGTCGCCGCACCCAGCAACGTCGATGCGCCCAGCGTCGCCAAAACCAGCCGCTGCGTACTCCTCCGCCGTCGACAGGACACGTCCACCCGCGTCGTTGCACGCCACCCTCAAATGCGCCCCAGCCGCAAGCGACAGGCTCAGCGACAGCATCCGCGGCAGCAGCGCTCGGTTGCGCACAAAGCTCAGCGTGCTCCCAGCAGCGGTCACGGCGCCAGCGGCGTAGAGCATCTCCCTCGAGACACCGTCGTGCACGTTGCCCTTCGCCAGCAGCATCGACCCGTCGGCCAGACTCACCGTCGAATAAAACGCCACCGCGTATTCCTCCGTCGACAAGAATTCGCTCCGCACAAGCGCCACAGCGGAGTCCGACACGCTCACAGCCCCACGCACAGACACCGCGTGCTTGCAAAGCAGGAAGCCGCTGTCAACAAACGCCACCACGGAGCCGCCACTCGCCTCAACACCGCCCTCCACCAACACGCACAGCCCCAGCGCCGTCTGCACCAACAGCCCGTCCACGTACAGCGCACCGCGCGACGACAGCGCCACGCCGCCAACAAACAACACGCCAACAGCGTCGCCGAACACAGCCGCCACATGCGTGCGCGCGATGGTCAGCACGCTACCCGTCAGATTCACGTTGTGCACTACGAGGCACGCG
>NW_907168.1:0-1003 GCF_000209065.1 Trypanosoma cruzi | reverse complement strand
ACCGCCAGAGGAATATTTTGTGTCTAGCACCGGATGGGGCATGATTGTGGTGTCACCCCCAAACGTGGGCAACTGTGATGAATGGGAGACGCAAGTAAAAGCCGGGCGGACCAGTGTGAAGTACTCGACGAGATGGATGTGAAGGCGATGTGCGCCTGGATGAAGCGCGATGGTACTACAGATGGGCAAGCGGAATACTGGAAGATGGTCAAAGAACGCATGGAAAAAGTGGGGCCGATTCCACGTTACATCTTCGACGCGAATGAGTTCATTGCACACTCCGCTGCCACTGAGGATGCCTTGGATGGGATCAATTTCCGGGATGGTGAAAGGCACTTTACGCATGGGGGAGTGAGACTGTGATATTCTGAGGATCCGCCTCAAAAGCTGGTGAGGGTTGCCCGAGCAAGAGGAGAAGTCGGTGCTGAGGGATTTCTCAACGCACCGATATCTGTTTGCCTCTGGCGTCGAATACCGCACTATTTTGGGAGACGTGATGAGTGATGGGGATTCAGTTCTGTTGCTAGTATTGGGGAAGAGGAATACTGTTTCGTCTGAATGTGTGGAAGGTTTGGCTTGCGCGCATTAATTTTTTTGGGGAGTTTTTCAGTGCATTAGTAGAGGACCTGAAGGAGCTGAGGCCACCAGCACGCCGTGGAGGACAGTGCGCAGAGCTGAAGGCGATCCCTGAAGGGCACCGCGCCGAGTCTTATGCGTATTGCTTGCAATGGAATACCATACAAATACTAATATAAAGCATCGGCTGCTGTGCATACCGGCGGTTGGAGCCTTTTTGCTGGTGGACGGCTTTTTCTTCGTGGAGTCAAATCCGAGGACGCTGGTTGGGCTGCGGATGGCTACGACGGCGGGTGGGTGCCACACCACCGCCAGCACTGTGAGGCAGTTCACTGTGTGTCCGGCGGCATATTTTAATGGTTGGGAGGAATTATCCCGAGACATGTCGTGGGAGATTATTTATGTGCAGCACGCAGACAGCACGCCG
>NW_907167.1:0-1003 GCF_000209065.1 Trypanosoma cruzi | reverse complement strand
GAGGTTGCTGCAAGGGGAGATAACTACAACATTACTTTTTGTGGATCTGACGGAGAAGTTGGAGGAGATGAAGAAGGTGGTGGCTGCATGGAAGGAGAGGGACGCGTACATTGCGAGGGAATACGGCTGCAGGAATGAATGGGAGAACTATTGGCGCAGTGACTGTCATGAAGCCCTCACCAAAGGGCTGTTTGGCTTCTTATCCAACACGTCAACTGACAGCACGTGGGCAGACGAGTACCTCGGGGTGAATGCCACAGTGAACAAAGGGAAGCCAGCGGCGGATGGTGGATTGACGTTCGAGGGGTCCGGAGCAGGGGCGGAGTGGCCTGTTGGCAAAATGGGGCAGAATGTGCCGTACTACTTTGCGAACTACAAGTTCACTCTTGTGGCGACAGTGTCCATTCACAAGGAACCGAAGGGAAGCAGCTCTATCCCTTTGATGGGTGTGAGGATGAACGATGCACAAGACACCCTGCTCTTTGGTCTGTCGTACACCCACGAAAAGAAGTGGGAGGTAACATTCAGTGAGAGTCTTCGGAATTCCTCGGCGTATTATGACGGTGTTGGATGGGAAACAAACAAAAAATATCAGGTGACACTGGAAATGCATCATTATGATGGCGTGAGTGTGTACGTGGACGGAGAGGAGATATACTACACCAAAGATTATGAGGACGGGGAGGATTACAACTTTACTCAAAGGTTGCGAACGCTGTTGGGGTCCCACGGCATCTCGCACTTTTACATTGGCGGGGACAACAAGAGCAACTCGGAAGACATTAATGTGACGGTGAGCAACGTCCTGCTGTACAACCGCGCATTGAACGAAGCAAAGCTCAATGCGTTAATGAAGAAGGACGCATTCGCTGCTGCAGCGGCGAAGGTGCCGGCCCAGGAAGTTGCGGCTCAAACTACCAATGTGAGTGAACCTTCTCGTCATCCCGCCAATGTGCCCGTCATCACGCCTGAAGCGCAGCAAGACGCCACATCATCACCACGA
>NW_907166.1:0-1003 GCF_000209065.1 Trypanosoma cruzi | reverse complement strand
TTTGTCTGCTTCTGTTGGAGGACTTGACGGCGGTGGCGGCGGCGACGGTGGTGTCTGCAGCCAACACAGGGAGCGAGTAGGGAGTGTGTGGGCCTGGCTGTCCACTCGGGGAAACAACAGAGGCGGAGGTGTCACGCATGTCTGAGCACAAGAACCCTGCCCGTGTCGATCAGTACGACTCGGGCACATACACGCGGAAGGGACAAACAACCCGTGTTGTGGTTCGTGAGAAGCCGTTTATTAAGTCACGGTCTCAGCGGTTTTTTGAATTTCTCCGCCCCTCCACCCGCACCGGCTTTAACGTGGTACAAGGGTTTGAGCTAGCGAAGGTGATGGTATGTATCGTGTTTCCTATTTTCATGTTACTTTACTGGAAACGCATGCAGAAGAGACTTCCCGACCAGTGGGAGAGTCAATTTGCGGGGTTGCAGCATCGGAAACTTAAGGAGGATGTGCTGCAGGAGCAAGAGACGGATTACTTTACGATCATTGAGACATTTAAAGAGCGTCGCGAGAAGGCTTTGCAAAAAAAGCAGAAGGAAGCGAGGGAGGCGAACCAACAGTTTAGGCAATAGCCAACACAAAAGGAAGGCGGCGCAAAGGCCGCAAAACCGCAATTTGAAAAGGAAAAAAAAAAGAAAGAAAAAAGGAAAACCAGGAAAGGGATTGAGAAAAAGGAAGGACGTAAAGCGGATGACTCTGATGCCTTCCCCTAAAGGCCTTTTCTCTTTATGCTGCTGCTGGTTGCATTAGTGCATTTCATTGTTTTAGCCGCGTTATTGTTTTGATTTTCTTTGCCTCTAATTTATTACAGGGTCGCAATACCCCTCCCTCTCTCTCTCTCTCTCTCCACACACACACACTCTTTTACTTTCTTGTTCTATCTGTCCCTGTTTCTTTTCTTTTCTTTTTCTTTTTATTTAATTTTTTGTTGTCATTTGTGCAACTCGCAGTTGTTTTTATTTTATTTTATTGCCTTTCACAGCGTAGATGGAGGACAACA
>NW_907165.1:0-1003 GCF_000209065.1 Trypanosoma cruzi | reverse complement strand
GCAACGGAGTGGATTTAATCAAATAGATTGGAATGGCCGAGGCGGCGGGAAGCAGCACACTCAAAAGCGAGGTCCACTCTGCTGGCGTCACAGTCACCTCCTCAAGTCGGCCCACAAACTGGGCATAAAGAACATTGGACCAGAAAGCATTGATGGCTTCTGGCTGCATGAGAATATGCTTCACGTCGTTTGCGTAAAGCACTGCAACTCGTAGAGCCACGATGGGATGTAGGTTGGAGTAAACCATCGAAAGGAATGAAAACTTTGTGGGCGCCGCTGGAAGATGTCTGAGAATGGCAAGGAGCAAATCCATTTCTTCTTCCGCGTAGTAGAGACGTGTAGCGAGTATAACCCAACAGGAGGAGGCCTCCAAATTTCTTACGAGATCTTCATTTATTGCACACCTGTCGGAGCTTGCATTGGCCGTATTTAAACGACTGATAGAGCCAAATTCCTCCTCCCCGCCATTCCGCGCACCCGCACCACCCGCGGTCCGTGAAACCCGCTGCTGCACTATTAGTGAGACAATATTGGTGTAGCTTAACCGTGCGGCCAATGACAACGCGGTTTGCCCATCCCTGTCCTCATAGTACAAATTATCAAAGCGAAATTTTCGCAGCAATCGTTCCACGACCAATAATAGGCGACGAACACCAGGGATGGTGATTGGGTCACGGTACGGCGCGGGATCTTTTTCGGAAGCCCGTGTACTCACATCCACATCCAACGAAAAACAACGCGTGGAAAAGAAAAGCTCCCCCAAGCTTGCGTTTCCCTGAAAAAAGGCATGACTGCCGCACTCCACTGAGTAGATGTGGACCGCCCTGCGCAGGAGGAAAATCAGCAGAGTATCACCCGTCACAGGGTGAATAAAGGAGGGAGAAAGAACATATGAGTACTGTTCCAGCAGTGCGATGAGACTCTGCGGGTTATATTCAGCACACAGAAAGACCAGTTGGGTGTAGTATACCCTTTTCTTTAGGCTCATGCGTGGAATCGAGAG
>NW_907164.1:0-1003 GCF_000209065.1 Trypanosoma cruzi | reverse complement strand
GCCGCCGGAGCGCGACACAAGCCCGCTGATCAACACATCGGCACGCTCGCCAGCAGGCGGATCAGACAGCCACCCAACAACGTACAGGCTCGCTCCACTCACAAACGTGCAGTTCGCCAGCGTCACGTTGCGCACGCTCCCTGACATCGACTCCACGTCCACCACGACGTCCGCCGCAAATGTCACACCAACGTAGCACGCCACCGACGTCCCGAAGCCGGCGCTCTCCTCCACACCCACACGCACGTCCCGCACGCACAAGTCGGCGCTGTCGGTGCTCGGTGGCTCAGGGACAGCAACGGGCAGGCACGCATCGCCATGGCCGCCCTCAGCGCACGTGCAGGCACAGCCATCACTCGAGACCGTCGTCGTGTACGCGGGGAAGCACGACGCCGCGAGGGTGCATGGGTCCCCGCAGGTCAGGATGGTGGCATTGTACACGGACGGGATGCTGTATTTCGCCTCCTCCCCGCCGTTCACAGTGTTGCACGCGGCCACAATCGCTCCATTTTTCATATCGCGGGGCCCGGTGGATATTCGCAGAACTGTCGGCGTGCCCGTGCTGGACATGAATTTGTTGCCGGACACAGACACCGTGGAGTCACGGAGATTCACCTTTGATCTCAAAACGGCAAAAGCTTCCGATGGGGACACGCGGCAGAGGTTGCCGCTCAACTGCAGCCAGGAGTTGTAGTAGATAAGTAAACTGTATTTTGAGTGAAAAACAGCCGAGCTTCCCTGCATGTCGTTGCCCCGAAAAACGACCGCTGACAGAGACTCCACACGTAATGCCCAGAAAAATAAAATGAAGTGCTTCACCGACCTCGACACAAAGTTGCCTCGGATCACCACAGCAGAGTTGTTCAGTACACTCAGCGACAAAGAATGGCTAGACCCTTCAAGGTATATCAGCGTGCTGTTACCGCCGGGCATATGAAACGCGTTGCCCACCACCGCAAACACGGAGTACCACGACACCCTTAGTGCATATTCAACAACGTGT
>NW_907163.1:0-1003 GCF_000209065.1 Trypanosoma cruzi | reverse complement strand
GGCTGCGAGTTTGGGCGTGGCGCAGGAGACGACGATCCGCGAGGCGGCGAGCGAGTTTTCAGCCGCCTCTCAGTTCCGAGCGAAGTTGCGTACGATCGACGGGGCGGCACGTAAAAAATGGCCTCACGCATTTCCTCCTCACGCATCCGAATACGCCGCAGCACTTCGCCCATCGGACCACCCCGCTGAATCACGGGCACACGCGTCGACAAAGTCAGCGGGAAACGGCTTCCTGCAGAGGGCACCGGCAACGACCAGTTTTGCACGAACCACTGCCCCGCGTCCTGCACCGGGGACGCAAAGGGTCGCGTCCGCAAAACACAGGAGCTGCAGCGCGGTGGTGATCCCGTCCGCCGCCAAGACGTCCTCGACCTAAGAAGGAAAAATGCCTGAATGCATGAAGAAGGCAAAGTAGTACGGCACCCGGTCCCCCTTCCTGAACACGTGGCGGCGTCTCTCCCGCAAGCTCCGCCAGCTCAACTCAGCACGGAGCCCGCGTTCAGTGGGTCGGTAGACCGACAGGGACTCCCGCGTGAGGCGCACCACCGCACGCTCAAACGGTCTCGCACAACAGCCGCGCAGGCCCTATCGTGGGTATTTGAAAACGACAATGCCGCCACCGATGCCCCCAGGCCCACGATCCCGCCAAACTAGAATGTGGAACACGCCACAAATGCACGCATGCTACTGGGCGGTATTGGCTGCTGCTCGTGAGGATGGCTCATCTCCGCAGCGCCCTGCCTCTACACGGCCACGTCGTATAAATCAACAAGAAAGAATGAGAAATTTCAGCAACGTCTCCCGTAAGCTTGCGGAACGCCCGCAACGCAAATAAAGCGGATGGGCAGCGAGAAGTAACCGGCATCAAATAGAAAGAGAAAAACAAAACAAAGCACAGAATAACCTTCTGAAGCGCCGGCAAAATCCTAAGTTTCTCAATGATAGAAAACAAACACGGTAAAAAAAAGAAAGGAAAGAATGAACTGAAAGCGGGTTCACCATA
>NW_907162.1:0-1003 GCF_000209065.1 Trypanosoma cruzi | reverse complement strand
TCGACGTGCCGGTTGCGAGGGCCGGCGGCGGTGGCGATGGCGCGGAGGGCTGCGTGAGTGGCGTGACGCTGACGGAGTCGGTGACGGTTGGCGGCGTGCGTGCGACGGCGTGCTTCGACTCGGTGGTGTTCAGCGGGCCGATCACTGTGGCGGTGGACCTGCGCTTGATGGACTTGTTTGCTGACGCGCTGAACGTGACGCTGCGCCACTGCGTGCTTGTGGGCGGTGCGCAGCTGCGGATTGGCGGCCTCAGCGAGAGCACGGCTTACCTGATGCCGCACGCCCTCGTCAACATGACGAATGTGACGTCGCTGGAGGGCACGATTGTGCTGAATGGCGCGATGCCGCTGCACTCGCGTGTGCTGCTGGCGAACTCAACGCTGCGCGCGACGGTTGGCGGGTCGCATTACGTGCCGGCGACTCCTGGCCACGCGGGATCCCGGTACGGCCCCGCGCTTGTCCTGGACGGCGTCCGTCTGCTGTCGACGCGGTTTGTCATGACGCGGTCGACGCTGGTGTGCGGCGGGGGCTCGTGCGCTGCGATCCTCGTGGAGCGCGGCCTTGGCGTGAACCTGTCCAGCGTTTTCTACATGGACAACTGCGCTGTCATGTCGCGGACGCACGTGATGTACGCTCTTGCATCGGACCTGCGCGTTGCCGACGGCTCCGTGTTCTCCATACAGAACAGCTCGTGGAGTGCGCCGAGCATTGGCGTCTACGAAGGCGCGTGTGTGTTTGGGGACGTTGCGGTGGATGGCGGCAGCGTGCTGCAGGTTGTGTCCAGCACTTTCCGTCTCGGCTTCGCCGTGCTTGTGGCAGCCACGCTGACAATGACTGGCGGCAGCTGGCTGTTGCACCGCGACAACGAGTTCCGCACCGCCTACGTTGTGTACGTTGTCCACGAGAACGGCGTGGCGTTCCGCGATCGGAGTGTGTGGTCGATACTGTACAACAACATCACGTACGGCTCGTACTCGTCAACCCATTGTAAGTATGACAAGCA
>NW_907161.1:0-1003 GCF_000209065.1 Trypanosoma cruzi | reverse complement strand
TGAGTGGTCCTGCGGCGGTGGGATTAGGGTCCTCACCCGCCGTGTTTTCTCCACCCTCCTCGTCTTCCTGATTGCTATCAACCTCAGAGTTCACGTTCCCCTCTCGTCCAGAGCCACCGGCCACGGTCCTCCTTCCGCAGCCATCACAGCCCGCGCGTGCTCAGCAGTCACCGCGCCATCACCAGCGGGCCGCACACACACACCGTCGCAGCAGCCGTCAAAAACACGCACGAGCTGTTGCACATCACTGCAGGAGACAACAGGACGCAGAGCACACGGCCAGTCATCACCACAAACAGTGGAGTCGCCCAACGCTGTGGATCCGCCTGCAAAAGCACAGAAAACAAAAGGAGAGACACGGCCGCTACACCACGCACAGCCACCGCACAGTCACAAATGGCAGCAGCCCAGCAGCGGCAGCGCACACACACCATGAGGCAGTTGAAAGCAGTGAAAGGGCAAAAACACACAACGCCCCGCAGCAAGCAAACAGAAAAACACACAAAACAATTAGAAACAAAACACAGGTAAACGAACAGCAATGAAGTTAAAATGTAAACACACACAAAACAAAGGGCTGCACAGTATGGCTCCAGCGCGCACGCACCCATCCTCAAATGCGACTCCACGCAATCAGTTGTGTGCGTGCCATGCACATGAGTGTGTCCGGGGTGCGTTCAACGTGACGGATGCGGGGAGCGGCAAGGAGCACACAGCAGGGCAGCGGAAGCAAGTGAAGCAAAACACAATCATTATTTTATCCTGTTTAGCACATCGGACCACAGTGGACGCACACAAGTCCCCGCGGTTGGGTGATGGCACGCACAGCCCGCACACAATTCTTCAGCCCAGAGTGGTGTACGCCAGCGCGGATACGGCGAGCAGCAGCGGGGCACACACCCACGCAGAGCTGCTGAGGCTGCCGTCGCTTTCGCGAAGAAGTGACGGTGCGCGAGTGGTCGTTGTAGTTGGCGCCTCAATAGTCGTAGTGGTGGTGGTAGTT
>NW_907160.1:0-1003 GCF_000209065.1 Trypanosoma cruzi | reverse complement strand
TCCGCTGCTTGGAGGAATTTCGCGAGCTCTTGCCCACAAGGGTGCTGCAGTCGGCGGATCGTTTTCGAGCGGCTGCTGCACCACACGCTGTGGTCTAAATTTTTGTTTCGAATTATGAATGGCGGGAGTCAGAGGCACTCTCTTTCAATGTATGTTTGCGTGTTCACACACTGGACACCAAACAACCCTGAACTATCCGCTGCTTGGAGGAATTTCGCGAGCTCCTGCCCACAAGGGTGCTGCACTCGGCGGATCGTTTTCGAGCGGCTGCTGCACCACACGCTGTGGTCTAAATTTTTGTTTTGAATTATGAATGGCGGGAGTCAGAGACACTCTCTTTCAATGTATGTTTGCGTGTGCACACACTGGACACCAAACAACCCTGAATTATCCGCTGCTTGGAGGAATTTCGCGAGCTCTTGCCCACAAGGGTGCTGCAGTCGGCGGATCGTTTTCGAGCGGCTGCTGCACCACACGCTGTGGTCTAAATTTTTGTTTTGAATTATGAATGGCGGGAGTCAGAGACACTCTCTTTCAATGTATGTTTGCGTGTTCACACACTGGACACCAAACAACCCTGAACTATCCGCTGCTTGGAGGAATTTCGCGAGCTCTTGCCCACAATGGTGCTGCACTCGGCGGATCGTTTTCGAGCGGCTGCTGCACCACACGCTGTGGTCTAAATTTTTGTTTCGAATTATGAATGGCGGGAGTCAGAGGCACTCTCTTTCAATGTATGTTTGCGTGTTCACACACTGGACACCAAACAACCCTGAACTATCCGCTGCTTGGAGGAATTTCGCGAGCTCCTGCCCACAAGGGTGCTGCACTCGGCGGATCGTTTTCGAGCGGCTGCTGCACCACACGCTGTGGTCTAAATTTTTGTTTTGAATTATGAATGGCGGGAGTCAGAGGCACTCTCTTTCCATGTATGTTTGCGTGTTCACACACTGGACACCAAACAACCCTGAACTATCCGCTGCTTGGAGGAATTTCGCGAGCT
>NW_907159.1:0-1003 GCF_000209065.1 Trypanosoma cruzi | reverse complement strand
ATGACGTCGTCTCCACCGGTGACAAGTTCATATCGTTATCTACCAGGTGCGCCAGCGACACGGATCGCGAGAACGCACGGTTGAGCCAAAATAAATCCCTACTTCTTCGGCGCCTTCTTCACGGCTTTCTTGGGTGCCTTCTTTGCCGCATGCTTCTTGGCACTCTTGGTAACAGCCTTCTTGGCTGCTGCAGGCTTCTTCTTGGGGGCGGCCCTCTTCTTCGCAGCAGGCTTCTTCACGGCTGGTTTCTTAGCAGTCTTCTTGGCGGGAGTCTTCTTAGCCACTGCCTTCTTCGGCGCGGCCTTCTTCGGCGAGGCCTTCTTGGGCGGAACGGCAGCGTCAGACATGTTTTGCGTTCTTAAATTCCTTTCGTGCACTCTCAGCAGGATCTTCACCAAACACAAAGACAACACACAGGGAAGGGGCAGGAGGAGCAGTGAGCGGACAGCACGCGGCACGAGAAATCGCACCAAAACAACGCAGTGAGAAGAATGGGCACAAAGGACAGACCACCACAAACACGCCCTTCAGGTTCTCTATAGTGCTTTTCCACAGCACCGTCGCGAATGCACACACGGAAGAAGGGCTGCTGCAGCCCCCAGCACTGGGGATGAGAAACAAAAACAAACAAAAATAAAAACGAAACAAGAGTTCTAGTAATGGAAAAACGGGCATGACGTCGTCTCCACCGGTGACAAGTTCATATCGTTATCTACCAGGTGCGCCAGCGACACGGATCGCGACAACGCACGGTTGAGCCAAAATAAATCCCTACTTCTTCGGCGCCTTCTTCACGGCTTTCTTGGGTGCCTTCTTTGCCGCATGCTTCTTGGCACTCTTGGTAACAGCCTTCTTGGCTGCTGCAGGCTTCTTCTTGGGGGCGGCCCTCTTCTTCGCAGCAGGCTTCTTCACGGCTGGTTTCCTAGCAGTCTTCTTGGCGGGAGTCTTCTTAGCCACTGCCTTCTTCGGCGCGGCCTTCTTCGGCGCGGCTTCTTCGGCGAGG
>NW_907158.1:0-1003 GCF_000209065.1 Trypanosoma cruzi | reverse complement strand
CGCTCCTTTTTTACTTTTTCTACATGTTGCCTGGATGCTCTTCCAGTCAGACTTTTAGCGTCCGTCAGGTTCCCCATCTGTTGTGTCATTTGGCAAGCCCGTTTCTCATACTTCGTGTTCGCAGTGAAAAATCAGACAGTCATGTGATCAACAGTCACTCCGTTCCTGTTGATGCCACTCGCTGATGCTCATGGCAACAGACACTTCTCCTGGGCTCATCATGCCTCTCTCAAGTCAGGAGGTCATTGGCAACACGGGAAAGCATGCGCCTCGCCACCCCCCCATCCCCCTCAAGCACAAATGCCGGTAGCCGCGCCGAGAAATCCGTGTTGACCCGGTCGTTTTGCTCTCTCCGTTACTTGCAATGTGCTTATTCATGATTAACGGACTGTCCACGCCGGGTTTGCGCCAGCAGGGTAGGGTCAGAAGGAGTCTCATGCACCGAGTCCCCCAGCCATGATGCCTGTCAACCATCACCAAAATTTTAAAAAAAGTGAAAAAACTATGGTTTTTTGGGCCTCTCCAACGCCCTTGGGACCCCCAGTCATGTTGATTGCTGCAGGAATATACGAAAAGAAATCCCCAGAAAAGAAAACTCCGCGACTACAGGTGCCGTCCCTCCTCATATTTCACAAATAATGGGTGCAAACAACATTGATCCAACCCACGCCCTGCTCGTGCATTGTGCACTTCAGCACAGCAGTCAATGTTCCCAAGCAAAAGCCCCAATCTAGAAATGAATTCCGCACGACACACCAGAAAGAAAGCCGCCATCCGTGAAAGCTTCCGGCGTGGCCAATTCCATCTCTTCCCATCGCCAATGGAGGGAATAAATTGCTGTTGGCCACGGCAAAGCGGAGTAACAGTGCGGCAACAAGGAACAGCAACAGCGACAGGGAACCCCCCACCGGGGCAGTGGAGAATGAAGCAGAAACGACATCCTCTCTTTCCCCCTTTGTCCCACATCGCAGCACCGCATTTTCCTTCACAGACTCACAGGGCA
>NW_907157.1:0-1003 GCF_000209065.1 Trypanosoma cruzi | reverse complement strand
GTTTTTCTACTTATTTTAATTTTCCTTTTTGTTGTTGTTGTTGTTGTTCTCCCCGCTTCGCTTCAGTGCCCTAACACACACCGACACACACACACACAATGAGTACGTACTCCTTCACATAACTTTTGGACGTTGCGCAGTTCATATCCATTCCCCTGATTTCCATTATTCCCTCTTTTTCCCTCCCCGCTCAGCACGAGAAGGCATCATCATTGTAAAATAACACATAAGAACACCCCCTGGGAGGCACACAGAACAGGATCGCATGGCTTCCACAGACAATTGCAGCAGGGGAGAGGCGTAATTTAAAAAAAAAAAAACAACAAAAAACTCCTCACGCCTATCTTTCCACTTTACGCATCAAAAAGCCGCTTTTTTTTTTTTGTGTGTGTGTGTGTGTGTTGCGGGGTTGGAGGAGGAGGAAGAAAAAAAACACACACAAAAAAAAAGAAAAGAAAAGAAAAGGGAATTTCTCCCCCTTCTTCACTTCTTTCTTTTCCTTTCTTTTTTTTTACAGCATCATTGGTGTCGGTGTCCTTCACGACTAACAGGAGCAGCCCGACTTTTCTTCCC
The DNA here is from genome assembly GCF_000209065.1 of Trypanosoma cruzi. Classification (NCBI taxonomy): domain Eukaryota; phylum Euglenozoa; class Kinetoplastea; order Trypanosomatida; family Trypanosomatidae; genus Trypanosoma; species Trypanosoma cruzi. The sequence continues at coordinate 430 of NW_907157.1, read as the reverse complement.
GTCTCGTCCGGTTACCGTGGAGGACTTTTCCACTAGTGTTCCTTTCTTTTGCCACCTCCTGCGCGGTCTCAGTGCCGCCTAAGGCCTCCGTTGCCTTCAGAACACAATCCACCAGTTTTTGAAAGGCAACATCCACGTTTTTGTTTTCCTTTGCGCTGGTTACAAACCACGCCTCAAAACCATGTTCCGTGCAGAAGGCATTCATCTCTTCTTTTGTTTTCTGAATACCCCTTTCATCAGCAAAACCAAGATGACCCGTACCGTCTTCTGCAACCGAAGCCGCCAGCACACCGTGCGGGAGCAGGTCCACTTTGTTAATAAGCAGGATACATGGGATAGATTTGCCGGAGGAACCGAGAAAGACTTTGCTGTCTACATCTTGCTTCCACTTCACCGCCAGGTCAAGTGTCTCCGGTCGTGTAATGTCGGC
>NW_907156.1:0-1003 GCF_000209065.1 Trypanosoma cruzi | reverse complement strand
GCCTTCTACGCCGGCATGCATTGACCCGCAAACCGCCAGTGCCGCCTCCGCACGACGTGTCTCGGCGGAAGAATCATCGAGGTAGTATAAAAGAGGTCCACCATCATTGGTGTTACCGTCATTTACTTTGGTCTCATTATTTCTGGCAGATTGTGTCCCCTTTGCCACCAGGGTCACCCCGAGACCGTCGTACTGTGGCCAGCAGTATCGATTGGGTGTTGCCAGCAGACTGTGGAAAAAACGAGGTACGAATTGTGCATGTTCTGCAAAAAGAAGTGATGTTGGTCTGCTTTCTGCTCGCCGCTGTGGCACCCTGCCGTCGCCAATGTCCTCTACCGCTCTTGCGCCAAAGCGGCGAATACGTTCTTCCCGCGTATCAAGTTTTTTAGCATCGCAAACAGAGAGAAGCTCAAGAAGATCCACCTCCTCACTCCTGCCACTTCCCGTGCCAAACCGACCACCTTCAGCAAATGCGTCTTCCTCTCGTTGTCGCAGTGCCTCCTCCAGTAGCAATTCATCCTCACGCTCTTCTTTGCGACGTTTGGCCCTCGCATTTTTATTCCGCTGCTTTTTCTTGCGGCGCTCATCGGCCAACTCCTCCTTTTCCTGCACGCCAACAACTACAGCCCCAACCTCTACCTCCACCGCCCTATTGGCCCTTTTTGCAGCGCCGGGCCTCCCCTCCACCGCAAATGCAACGCGTTCACTTCCATTGCCCGTCCTTTCCTGACGATCCTGTTTGTCAACGGGGCTTGCGGTCAACGCCTTTTCCTCCATTTGGGGGTGCTGCTGCTTGTGAGCGTCATTTTCATCTTGGACCTTCTGGCTTGTCAACTTCTGATGCCTCCCCGACCTCTTTGCGCCTTTGGGCATCCTCATTTTTGAGGGGCACTCCGTCTCAGCATCCTCGTCAGCGCCTGTGGAGGCCCTCACGAGGTTCTGCAGTCGTCGTAGCTGACGGGCAGACATAACGGCGTGAAGCGTCTTTGAGTTTGTGTTCTCC
>NW_907155.1:0-1003 GCF_000209065.1 Trypanosoma cruzi | reverse complement strand
GGGGTGTTGCACAAACGTGCGAAGGCAGCGTCCAGCTCCGTGCCGGAAAAGTCGAGCCACATGTCCACCTGGCTGCCCTCCAGCGGCGTGCGGCCGTACAGGAAGCCGCCGCTCCGGTCAAGGCGCGCGATGTGGCGCAGGATGGCGTCGGACTCGAACACACAGCCCTCCTTCGTCTGCAGCACGGGGTAGCGGCCGCACGGGCTGCAGTTGCGGCAGTACTCCGCCGTCTCGTTCTCGCGGCCGTACTCGCACGCCTTCAGCGTCACCGCAACGTTGGCGAGGGCCGCAGCAGCCAGAAGCTTGTGCGTGCGTGCGTTCTCGGGGTTCACACCGCTCCGCAGCGTGAGCGACATGGCGTATGTGTGCTTGTGTGTATTTTAGTGTGCCGTGTGTTTTTCAGAGCTTACAGTTGCAGAGCAGCTGCACGGCACAAGAGGAGCAAGAGAAGGCAACGGCAAAGAGATACAGATAGCACACAAGGAGATTACTCATATCGTCACACACACACACACAGCCCGCGGAATGAGTAAAACCAACCACAAAACAAGTAAAGCAATAAAAAATAAGATAAAGCGTGGGGCAACCAGCACACACACTCTCATTGCTCCCGTAAAGCAAAACACACACACAAGGAAAGAGGGAGGTCGCCCACTCAAGGCAATGGAAACGAAACAAAAACAGTTACGGTGCTCCGTCCATGCAGCCAGGCAGGACGGCAGCGGTGCGTGTCGTGCAAAAGAGAGCACCAACGGGCCTGCATGGGTGTGCATGCATACATACAATGGGCACATTATGTGTGTGCCTCGTGGGGTGAGGTGACGGTGAGGGGTTAAGACACATTATTGAGGACAATCATAAGTGTATCATCAATTACGCCTAGTTGTCGTGTGCCGTTATGACTGATTCTTCTATTCATGGTCGAATATGTTTTGAGTTCTTTCAAACCCCTGTTACTCTAATATTACTGGAGGAAAATGGAGGAGGAAGCCTTCTTGTCATT
>NW_907154.1:0-1003 GCF_000209065.1 Trypanosoma cruzi | reverse complement strand
GAGGAGGTGGTGGTGTTCAGGTGTGGCACATGCAACGACGACGCGGCGTGCTACATGCCCGGGACGGAGTCGGTGGACCGCGGCTCGTGCTCGTGCAGCTGCAAGGACGGATGGCATGGCGCGTCGTGTCTTCCCCTCGAGGTGCCCGACACGGTTGTGCCGCCCGTAGCGGAGAGAGCCGTCGACGGTGACACGAGCTGCGTGGTGAACCAGACGCTGACGAAAATTACGCTGAACATGTGGAAGACGCACCACTGCTACATGGGTGCGACATTCAGCGGCGTGGGTGCTGTGCTGACGTTCTACCTCGACAGTATGCCGCTGCATCTCCCCATCAACATCACGCTCACCGGGTGCACATTCCGTGAGGGCGCCGTGCTGTGGTTTTTTGGGGGCGCTGAGTCGGCCGAGTCATCCGGCGTCCTGATCCGCGTGAGCCAGGCGGTGATGCGGTCCTCCGTTGTTGTGTTTGCACTCGCCCTCCCGCAGCACTGCGACATTGCCATCACGGAGGTTGATGCGGTGCAGACCTTTGAGTTGCAGTTGGCGGATAATATCAGCAACAGGTTTGGCGTGGTGCTGCTGCTAAACGTTGTATTGAATGCGTCCTCGCTGTTGGTCAGCAACGTCAAGGCGCGTGCATCGAGTTATTGGGGGTTTGGTTTGTACTCTATTGGGACGCTGTCGCTGGCGGGCGGCAGCTCGCTGTACACGCGGTACTGCAGCTTCGATGGATACACACACATTCTGTACTTAATTACCCTTGGTGTTTGCGATCACTCTGTTTTTGCGCTGCTCAACAATACAATGGCCTCCGGAACAAGCTTCCTGTATCAGCACGACGGATTCAGCGTGTCGGACCACAGCGTGTTGCGCGTGGTGGGGAACAGCGGTTCCGTGTCCTATGCCATTTATTCACTAAACTCGTGGACCGTTGAGCAGTCAAGCTGGCTGGACTGGCGTGACAACGACGTGGGAGTGGGTGCGATTTTTTACGCAACTG
>NW_907153.1:0-1003 GCF_000209065.1 Trypanosoma cruzi | reverse complement strand
TGAATTTTGCCTTGTCGGGTGGTCTCTGCTTTAAGCCGTGTGGTGTCTCTCTTTGTGATTGGCGATGGAGTCTTTTACATGATTTGTCGAGGATAGACGAGAAGCACATTCATCCCCCTGTGTGTGTGTGTGTTTGTGCTGCTCCCAGACCTTTTTTTTTTCTCTCCACTTGCGCTCACTCCCATCCGTGTGTGGATGCTCGGGATATGCGACGCGACAGGGCGGGTTCCGCTTGGCGAGGCTCTTTCTCGCTCGTCAAGGACAGAAAAATTGCCGCAGAGCTGAATATTTGTTTGGTGCACAAGGAAACCGCCACCAAAGTGTTTTTGTTTTTAATTATTGAATGTTTTCCGGCGCAAGTGCCGAGCGTAGCAGGGAAAGGCAACTAATTAAGTGCTGACTGAGAGTGTTTGGGGTGTATGCACGCCGGAGAGAGAATGAGAGGGTCGCATCTGACCAGCCGGGTTCCTCGTTGTCTTTATTGGTTGCGTTGTGTGTATGTGTGCCCGCCTGCTCTGCTCCCTGCTTCTCTGAAAGAAGAGTGATTAGAGAGTGACTCAGAAGACTCCACATTGTTCAGCAAGGGTTTTCAGAAGATTTCTTGGCAAACGAGATGGACACCGAGAGTGGCAATATTGCTCCCGGAAACGATCCCGTCGTGGTGCCCGAACTGGGGAGTGAAAATGGCAGCGGGGTGAAGTGGAGGCGCACGAGCTCCGGAATGGGTGCCCTGCGTTGTTTCACAAACATAATTCCCTATGGCGGTCTCTTGTCGACGACGTTTAACCTTGCGAGCGCCACGCTTGGTGGCGGGGTGATCAGCCTGGCAGCGGGCTTTCAGATGAGTGGTGTCGCCTTCTCCATCATCCTTCTTGTCCTGGTGACGGTGTGCACTGTCTATTCGGTCGGCCTGATGATGCAGGCTGTGGAGATGACCGGCTATAATTCATACGCGGAGCTCTCAAAGAAACTGTTTGGCCGGGGGTGGGACCACTTCACGGTG
>NW_907152.1:0-1003 GCF_000209065.1 Trypanosoma cruzi | reverse complement strand
TGCCCACCTCGTGGCAAAGTGCAGTTCACCACATTCCGCCTTTGAATTGAATTCATCATGTGCCGAAGTTCCATCCATGATCCCAACAATTCTTTCACGGCATCCGCTTCAGAAACCCCTTTGAGATGCACGTTCCATTTCTTCACCACTGCGTGAGTGTACTTCTCACAGGCCACAACTGATGTGTCGCTATCCATGTCGCAATCACTAAATACTCCACTTAATTCCTCGGGGAAGGAAGCAGATTGCTGGGCATATTTCACCCCTTCAACCTCCAGCCGGATCATATCGCCCACATTCAATTTAATCGAAGGAGCAGTGCATTCAGCAGGTGAGCGTTTTACCGCGTGTACGGCGTCATCCCAAAAGTCCTCTACAGCAATGGGTAGCGTGGCTGTGAAGGAAAAAACAGTTGCGCAGAGACCAATGGACATAAATCGGTGGTGAAACACTTCCGCCTCAAGATGGGGCATACTTATATCCGCTAAAAGCTTTTCACAAACGTTGATCAACGTCAATGGTGATGCCTCCCGTAGCTCAGGAAGAAGTTCACCAAAATTCAAAAGTGACGCACCCGCACCACCATTTATTGAGGGCATATTCACTCGGCACATTAAGGCTTCACCCCCGCCAAACTTAACTGCACAAGAAGAAGCGTACATGACAAAGGCCAAATTGCTAAAACCACTAAAAAGCAGTCGGTAGGCTTCTGTGGGCACAAGGTTGTTCACAAAAAAGGTGGCGTAACTTTTTATCAAAGCTCCCAACAAATCCAATTCCAAAAAAAAACGAGTCGTTGCATACAGACCTCCGCAAGACACACTGAGACCTGCAAAGAGGACGCAAGATACGGTCGTGCGGTTGTTGGAATTGAACTCAACTGGCGGCAGTAAAAGCACTTCATTGGGGCAAATGTCAGAGCATCCAAGACCGAAGCGTTTCAGCGGAGCAGTGCGTCGCATCGCCATATACATGGAATTGCATAGCATCAATATGCAATAAA
>NW_907151.1:0-1003 GCF_000209065.1 Trypanosoma cruzi | reverse complement strand
AGCGAGAATACATAAGGTGCACATATATAGTTGAGATCCATGCCTGTCACGTTCAAGCCCAACATCACAAGCATTGGCATAAGGACGCAACTCTTTCCGTAGCACAAGATTTCACCGTGACGTTCCGCTTCCCGCGCATACCACTCACCGTATAGGAAACGGTTCAATATTATGGCGGCCAGCCACAAGGAGTTGAGTGCAAAATTATAGTGCTTCGCAGGGTCTTTTGCATAAATGGTGCGCACGACAAGGATAGAGACTGAAGCACAAAAACCATTCCCCAGAGCCGCAATAGCAAATGCCACCAACAACGCATTCACAGGTAATACAAGAAATAGCAGTAGTGAAAGTATAATGCACATAGTTGGTACAAAAAGAGAGATTGTAATGGGGATTCTGTCCTCGGCCTTGCGTTTCTGCGACCAGACCTCGAAGTAGCTCATCAGTAGCCGACCCGCCGCACTTCCCACCCCGTTCAGCACTGTGAGAAGTGCTCCCATGGCATCATCAACACGTTCCCCAGAAATAGCACCAAGAATGAAACGAGCATTGTATATTATCACAAACTCCGAGCCAACACCACAGAAAAAAGTCCAAAAAAAGGCCCATAATTTCAATGTGCAAATGCTTTGCATAAAAGTGGTCTGGTACTGTGGGGCAATGTAGTCAATATCCGTCTCCACTGGAGTCTTTAACCTTCCCTCCTCCAATGAAGTGCGTTTCTCCTCCTCCTTTCCCTCTGCATCGTCTCTGTTCGGCAGAGTGCCTTCCGTGCTTCTCGTCTCATCTTGCTTCCTTGGCTCTAATGCTCCCTCGTTATCCATTTGCTTCCGCTCAAGGTAACCGCATGGCACTGCCATAAGTGGAAGCATAAGAGTCATGACGGCTGCCACAATCGCAAAACTCAATTGGTACGTGCGATCAAGCTTTAGGTAGGCCACAAGAGCACTTTGCGTTGGTAGGTAAACTATAAGCACAAAGACAATCACAAGGCCATACAAAA
>NW_907150.1:0-1003 GCF_000209065.1 Trypanosoma cruzi | reverse complement strand
ACTTGTACACTGGTCGTGGACCGAGCGCGCGGTCGATGCACATTGCCCATGTCATGCCGTTTTTATTGACGCGGTACCTGCAGGATGCGCTCGGTCTTCCGTTGGTGATCCAGATAACCGATGATGAGAAGCACTTCTTCCGCGACATTCCCGTCAGCGGGGAGAGGGCGAGCGGGTTGGTGGTGGAGAACATAAAAGACATCATTGCCTTTGGCTTCGATCCACGCAAGACATTTATATTCCGCAACACGGTGTACATGGGGGACATGTACCCAACTGTCGTGCAGTTGCAGCGCATGTTGACGCTGAGCGCTGTGAAGAATGCATTTGGCCTGAAGGATAGCGACAATGTTGGAAAGGCAGCCTTTCCAGCGGTGCAGGCCGCACCGTGTTTTAGCAGTGCCTTCCCCAGTGTGTTACGACGGCTAGCTGGGGACCCGCCGCTGAAGTGCATCATTCCCTGTGCAATTGATCAGGAGGCTTTTTTCCTTCTGGCACGCAACGTCGCGCCGCGTATGAAGTGCTGCGCCCCCGCACTGCTGCACACAAAGTTCCTCCCCGCACTGAAGGGAGCGCAGTTCAAGATGAGCAGCAGCGCCGAGGAGAACGGAGTCACCACACTACACGACACGGAGCAGGAGGTGCGGAAGAAGGTGCGCAAGGCCTTCTCTGGTGGGGGTGGCACGTTGGAGGACATGCGTGCGGAGGGTGTCAACCTGCACGCAGACGTGGCGTACCAACTCATTCGGTTCTTCTGCCCCGACGACAATCTCCTCGCGGAGGTGACGTCGAAGTACAGCAGGGGTGAGATGAGCAGCGCCGAGGTAAAGGACCTCGCCGCGAATGTCGTTGTGCGGCACGTCTTGTCGGGGTGGCAGGCGCGGCGGGCTGGCGTCACAGATGCCGACGTGGAACACTTCTCCGGCATCCGCAGCATTCTTCTGTGAATGCCAGCAGGAGGGAGGAAGGGATGATGAGAGAGAGAGGGCGCACATGCAGCGGG
>NW_907149.1:0-1003 GCF_000209065.1 Trypanosoma cruzi | reverse complement strand
ATCATTCTCAGCACTGAGGGGGCACAGTTGGAGACAGTTTGTCCCACTTTCTTCCACGTCGCCAGCACGTCCTTCACACGCTGCAGCTGCTCAGTCAGAAGCACAGACCAAAGACTGTGTGATGGTTTCCCATCGTCCTTCTTCTCGTACAGTGCAATCAACTTCTCCTTCTGCTCATTATTATTATCTCCACTTCCAGCACTTTTGTACAGCAGGGAGCTGGCAGCAGCGTCATCATCGGATACCGGCCCAATATCAACAATGTGCGTATTGTCCGTCAGCCAAAGATGGAGTTCACCTTTTTCTTTTTTATCAGCCTTCTCGGGATAAACCGGCAGAGTCACAAGCATCACATTTTTCTTATCATCATCGCCAATCGTCGCTGTGATGAACCCGCTTCTAACGCCCTTCGCCCCTTCGCCCTGTTTGTTGCCCCACACGCGCGAGAGTGTCCCGAGCGCCTCCGTCCACGACTCCCCCATGTCACCGGACTCGTACACCCTGCGGCGGCCATCATCACACGCAGTCATCATCATGAGTTTTTTGTCCTTCTGTCCCCACTCCACGACGGAGGGATCACTGCAGCCATCGTAAGGAACCTCCTTCGACAGCGTCCAACTCTTAGCATCCTTCAAGGTGTGTATGATCAGAGAAACGGCCTTTTCATCCTTTGGTGCGTCACCCTCCTTCTTCGTGCCTTCCACTGGAAACACAAGCGTACCGTCCTTCATCTTAATACCCGATCCACCACTGCCAAACAGCCGTGTCCAAGAATCGAGTTCGCCAACAGAAATACGCGAGACATCGTCATTATCTTTCCAATGGATTCTTTTTTCGCCGCTATTTTCTTCACTGACGTTCCCTTTCACCAGCAAAAGTCCGCAGTCCTCGGCACCGCTATTCTGAGCACCAACAGCTGCCTGGCTGTATTTCCCAACAAGCACGTAAATATCATTTTCCTGCACAACTGTTGTTGGTCGGCTCACATCCACTTTCTTCTTTG
>NW_907148.1:0-1003 GCF_000209065.1 Trypanosoma cruzi | reverse complement strand
CACCACCACCGTCCGCCCACCAGTCACCACGGTCACGAGGGCCACGCCAGACAAAACCAGCACGGACCGCAGAAGCCGCAGGCCCGACAGCACAAGCACCGGTGCGTACGGCGAGGACTGCGAGCCGGGAAGATACACAAGCGGCGTCGGCTTCGCGGCAACCAGCAGGGAGTCCGTCACCGTCAGCACGGACCCCGCGGGGAACGTGCCGGTCAGCACAAGCGCACCGTTCAGCGCCTCCACATCGCACACGGACAGCTCCACCGGCCCGCTCTCGTCGCTCCCCGCCGCCATCGCACCGCGCATCCCTCCACCGCCCATCACGTACAGCACGGCACCGTTCAGCAGCGACACGTTCTGCACAACGATCCGCACGTCGTCCCGCGCCATCCACGGCACGTAGAGCACCGGACTCACGCCGTCCAGCACAACGTGGCGCAGCGTCACCTCGCTCGCACCGGCAGGCACAACGAACGCCGACTGCACCGTCACGCCCTCGCGGAAAAACACACTCGACGCGGTGTCCGCAGCAGGCGGCAGCACGGGAGCGCCCACAGGCACGCACGCCTCGCCGTGCCCGCCGCTGCCGCACGCGCACACGCACACACCGTTCCTCATGCTTGCCGACGCCGTCCCGGGCGCGTAGCACTGCGTGTCCCTGTCGCAGACGTCGCACCCAGCAACGTCGATGCGCCCAGCGTCGCCAAATCCAGCCGCCGCGTACTCCTCCGCCGTCAACAGGGCACGTCCACCAGCGTCGTTGCACGCCACCCTCAAATGCGCCCCAGACGCAAGCGACAGGCTCAGCGACACCATCCGCGGCAGCAGCGCTCGGTTGCGCACAAAGCTCAGCGTGCTCCCAACAGCGGTCACGGCGCCAGCGGCGTAGAGCATCTCCCTCGAGACGCCGTCGTGCACGTTGCCCATCGCCAGCAGCATCGACCCGTCGGCCAGTCTCACCGTCGAATAAAACGCCACCGCGTAGTCCGCCGTCAACAAAAAG
>NW_907147.1:0-1003 GCF_000209065.1 Trypanosoma cruzi | reverse complement strand
GTCCGTCAGAATGGCGGTGATCTCCATGAGGAGCGCCTTGTCCTTCGTGAGGGGGTACAGCAGCTCCCGTGTCCAGCCGTCAAGACCCGGTGCTGCGCCTCGCGTAAGGCGGCTCTCAATCATCTTGGCCACGTCCTTGCTGTCGAACGTGACCAGGGGTGCACTGACGGCGGGCTCGGGATACGTCCGCGTGTCCTCTTGCGGGTAGAGGTCGTCAAGGCTTTGGACCAGCTCGGGGGAAAATACCACCGGCTCCGCCTCCGCCGCCGTGAGGAGCGCGGCTGCGCGTCCCGTTGCCTGCAGTGTGCACAGTGTCTCTGCGCGTCTCGCCTTGTATATGTCGGACGCGGTAAGTATGCGCTCTGTCTGGTGTGCCGTCGGGTCCTGTTGCTCCTTCGCATCGCTGACCGAGCCCTCCTCGTCGTTCGTGGTCTCCCTATCGCTCGGCACGACGCCGACGGTCGTGTTGTTGAAATGGTCGATGGGAGGGTCGGTGTTATGCTGCTTGTTGTGGTTGGTGCGGGTGGCGTGGCGACGACTACTCGGTTTCTCCGGCAGTCGTAAGTGGTGTCGCACCAGGTCCATAATGGCCACCTGTTTGCGGCTGCGTTCATCCGGCGCCGAGGCGTTGTATCCCAGCATGACTGTGCGGCATACATCCAGCCAGTTGGGCCACTCGCGCTTGTGGAGGTAACGTCTCGTCGGCACTCTTTCCTGCAGCCACGGGTCTTGCCGCGGGTCGGTGGCCGGTGTCGTCGGCCATTCCACGGGGGGTGTCCGTTCCAGACACGCCGCCGTCTTGGTATAGTGGGATCCGGTAACCGACGCCCGGTACTCCTCCCGCTGTGTCGCAATGTTTTCCTTCCGACATGTGTAGTGGCCACAGCGTGGTCGATGTGCTGCCCGTGCTCGCAGGCTGGCCGAGCAAACTTCCCCGCACGCGTCACACCGCACCAGTCCTTGCGAGATGAGCGCTTCATTGGTGATGTCCATCCGTTCCTGC
>NW_907146.1:0-1003 GCF_000209065.1 Trypanosoma cruzi | reverse complement strand
GCGGAGCGTGATGAGGCTCGTATACTTCGTGAGAAGATTCGGCTGTATTCTACCCAGAGACAAAACTGCGTGGGAGCAGAGACACGAATTGCGCAGGCAGAGGCGCAGCTACGGCAGCGTCTTCTTGTGCTTCAACAGCTTGATTTGGATCGCCAAGCCCTGCGGACGCAGGTGGCGCGGATGGCAAAGCAGCTGGAGGTGATACTGCAGCCCTCCGACCCCTTTACGGGGCTTCTGATGGAAGGAGAAAGATAGAGAAGGAGTGAGCGTCTCCCTCTCTCTCTCTGTGTGTGTGTGAGAGCGAGCCTATCAGCAACCACTTGCCCCTCTTATTCTCTGCACCTCTTTTTTGTATCTTACATACACAGGCATGGAATCCCTGTCCCTATACACACATATAGTATGTGCATGTGCGTGTGTGCGTTATTGCCACCACTTCTGCTCTCGTTGTTTCTCTCTGTTTTGAACATGTGTTTCTACGCATCAATTTCCTCTGCGTGGCTGCGAATAAATTCCCCTGTGTGTTTTAGGCCTCATTTCTGTTGGCTCCTTTCTTTCTCCGCTCCGACGTGTTTCATCTTATTCCTGTGTTGTTTCTTTTCTTCAGTTTTCTTTGATGTTGTTCTTCCGATGCTGCAAACAACCCCACTGCACGTGTACCTTGTGGGACGAAGGACGTGCGTTGGCTGGGAAGCGACATTAGTTCTCCCACACTTTCTTTTTCTCGTTTCTCCGTTTCCGCAGCTCAATTCTGAGGGCACCGGGCTATGGGCTCGTGCTGCTCTTGCTGCGATGCGTCACACGCACTGAAGTTTTCCAAGCCGTCGCGTGTTCCACCCGACCCGGAACTTTTCCCGCGGTATTTTCAGAACAAGCAGGGCCTGTGGCTGCGCTTTGCGGAGTGGGAGCCGCCACGCGAGGTGCCCGCCGTGCGTGCGGTGCTGTTTCTTGTCAGCGGTGTTGCCGAACACACGGCACGATACGATCCGGTGGCGTGACGTTG
>NW_907145.1:0-1003 GCF_000209065.1 Trypanosoma cruzi | reverse complement strand
ATTTCAACAACGGTGAGCCCATTGTGCAGCATCGGACCATTTCTCACTACGGCACAGCAAATCGTCTCCGTTGTGCCCATCACAATACAAACTTAGTGGCCGTATGGTCCGATGCCGGGCATGTGCAGGTGTTCGATCTGGAAAATGACGTCAACATGTTGTGTGATTACGCGAACTGGGCGAAGAAACAGTTAAAAAATCCCGTGCAGAAAAAGCCCTCTGCCTTAGTCTTTTGTACTCCATCAAAAGCACACAGAACAGAAGGGTATGGATTGGACTGGAGTCCCGTTGCGCAGAACGTCTTTGCCTCTGGAGACTGTGGGGGAAATTTATTCGTGTGGCAGCCTTCTGATGACGGTCGCTGGCGGGCAGCTGCCAGCAACACAAGCGATACACAATCACCTTCCATTGAGGAGATTCAGTGGAGCCCCACACAGTCCGATGTACTCATCACCACTCGTGTCGGCGGCGTGGTGGAGGTGTGGGACACCCGTGACATGCGGAAAAGTAAGATTCACTGGCAAGCTGACTCTACGGACATCAACGTTGCGGATTGGAATAGGGCGCGACAAGCTTCACACCTGCTTGTCACTGGTGCTGACAGCGGTGCAGTTGCCGTGTGGGATCTCCGCAAGGCCTCTGCGGCCACTCCAATTCAGCGGTTGCCGTGGCACAGGGGAAGCATCACATCGGTGGAATTTTCTCTGCACAATGAGAGTGTGTTGCTCGTGACCGGAGACGATGGTCAGTGCACACTGTGGGATCTCAGCCTTGAGCGCGATCCTAGCGAGGAGAAGGAGGTGATTGGTGAGCTGTTCGGGCGACCGGACCTGACCGGCGTTCCTGACCAGCTGATGTTTCAGCACCAAGGGCTTGAACACCCGAAGGAGGCCCACTGGCATGCACAGGTCCCCGGCATGGTGATTACGACCGATTACTCGGGGCTGCACCTATTTCGGCCCATGAACTGGCGTTCGCTCATGAAGTAGGAGAGACTGGAGGA
>NW_907144.1:0-1003 GCF_000209065.1 Trypanosoma cruzi | reverse complement strand
TCCGCTTCTTGGAGGAGTTTCGCGAGCTCCTGCCCACAAGGGTGCTGCACTCGGCGGATCGTTTTCGAGCGGCTGCTGCACCACACGTTGTGGTCTATGTTTTTGTTTCGAATTATGAATGGCGGGAGTCAGAGGCACTCTCTTTCAATGTATGTTTGCGTGTGCACACACTGGACACCAAACAACCCGGAACTATCCGCTGCTTGGAGGAATTTCGCGAGCTCCTGCCCACAATGGTGCTGCACTCGGCGGATCGTTTTCGACCCCGGTGTGCATACCAATGCTGGCAACAGGACTACGAGCAGGTTAAACTTGCCTTTGACAATTTGGTCGAGTGTATCGGCGTACTGGAAGGCTGGCAGGATCCTACCGATGAGCTCATGGATTTTGGCAGGTCCCTACTGAATACATTCCGGATGCAGCTCACGATTGCATCCGATCCCGTCATCCGGCTTTCCAAACTGCGCGGCCGTCTACACTCCGCTGTTCACCAGACCGACACCTATGCGAGGGCAGCCCAGCCTCTCGTGGATCGGCGAGAAACCCAACGCACTTTGCGATGCCAACAATGTCATACCTATGGACACGAGGCATCTACATGCAATGTGCGCCCGAGAGGGAATTAATTACAATACAGGCGTCCATAAAAAAACGGCAGAGGGGCTGCCGCACGCCGCTCATGAATGCTGGCGATGGGGGCTCCATCCAATCCGCCACCTCCCACCAATCCTCACAGGCAGCGCACCGCACCGCCGATGTTCCACCCGATCTTTCAAATTGCCCGACGAAATCGTCGGGAAGGGCGATGGAGCTTTTCTGCCAACGACGCTCGACTGTGGTACGACGAAACACCGACAGTTCCGCTTTGGGCCAGTTATATGAGGAAAGCGAACGAGGTCGCTCGAGAGATGTGGGCGCCGTCAACGTGGGAGCGTGGAATGTCCCTAGCGGGGCAATTCACCACCTTTTGCCGCCCGCACGAACAGCCGATGAACGAGGAGGG
>NW_907143.1:0-1003 GCF_000209065.1 Trypanosoma cruzi | reverse complement strand
CGCCTCACGAAGGGTGCCGGACTTGGTGTTTTTCTATGCTTCTTTCTTTACCTGTGTTCTGGTTTGTTTGGCTACCTGGACTTTGGCCCGGCATTGACAGGCTCCGTCCTGAAGCGGTACAACCCGATAGAGGACAAGATGATGGGCGTTGCTTATGCGGGCCTGATATTAAAACTGTGTGTTGGCTACGGGCTACACATGATTCCAGTGCGTGAGGCTGTTTACCACGTGCTCCACATTGATGTAAAGACGATTGGATGGTGGAAGAACGCACTGGTCTGTGGCTTTATGGCGACGCTGTCACTCATTGGTGGCCTATTTATTCCCAGCATCACGATTGTGTTTGGCCTTGTTGGTGGGTTCTCTGGGGGCTTCATTGGCTTTATCTTCCCTGCCCTGCTGTACATGTACAGCGGCAACTGGACACTGCAGTCGGTTGGGTACTTTCACTACATCGGGACGCACTTTCTGCTGTTTGTCGGTGTGATCGGTGTTGTGTTTGGGACCGCATTTGCCGCTTACGGTGAGGCGATGCATTGAATAGCATTAAAAAAAAATTTTTTTTTTTGAGCGTAGATGTCTGTTTGGCGGTGGGCGGGAGTAGGTGGTTTCCTAATACTATTAATATTAGTTTTATTTATTTTGATGTTCCTTCCCTCTCTTTTCAAGACCTTTTTAGTGCTTTTTTTGATTTCTGTGCGATTTTCTTTTCTTTTTTTATTTATTTTTTATTTTTTATTTTTACTTTTGTTGTACTTCTTATTTTATTTTACTTTTTGTTTTTGGTGTCGGTCGTTACGTTTCGGTTGCTAGCAGCAGCGAAGGGAGGCATTGCAACGCGCATGTTGTGGTGAAATGCGCCGGCGTATATTTAGCAAGGAATAGATCGGCTGTGTTTTGTTGCACCGTTTTTTTTTTTTTTGTACTCCGTAACTGCGTGGTAATCGTACGAATTTTTTTTCCATATTTTTTCCATATTTTTTATGTTTTTTTAGGCAGAGTT
>NW_907142.1:0-1003 GCF_000209065.1 Trypanosoma cruzi | reverse complement strand
TTGGTGCGGCCACACGGCAGCCAGGCGATTTTTTTCTTATTTTTAAATTTGTGTGGAACAGTAATGGACGATTTCTTTTTCATTTATAATTATTTTGTGTGGTGGGGTTTACATAAGACGAGGGGGGACGTTTTTTGTTTTCAATAAATATTGTGTGAATTGCCACTGCTTGGGCTGCGGTGCAGTCATGAGTTTGAGCGGTCTTCTTGTTGTTGTTTCCGTTATGCGTCTCCGCTGTACATTTTTGTGCGTCGCTCCACATACTCTGCTCCCTCTTTTCCACGTCTTTTCTTTGTGTTGCTGCAGGCACACACAACCACACACACACAAGATGCACATTGCAGTGGATATGAATGCACCTTTTGTAGTATATGCTGGCAGTTGCGTGTGGCGGCTGTTGTCTTCTTCCGTGGCCATGAGGAGGAGGGGAGAGAGGGAGCGCAGCCCGAGTCTATTTTCCTGTGGGTGTGATGCACCGCGTGTGACTGCGCTGAGTTGGGCTCCGTGTCCCATTGATGGCGGGATGGCAGGAAATTTTGTGCCGCGTGATGGATGGATGAGGGTTTGCTTGCTCCGTGTGCGTTGTGTGGTGGCCGCGGGTTTTGCCATTTCCCTGGGGCTGCGGGAATGAGCTGGGGGAGATGGTGGTGGATGTCTTCCCCTCCTGCATGGTGGGTGGCTGCTGGCGTTGTGTGCCCTCCTTGCGTGGATGCCGTCTCGTGGTGTGTGGACTGTGCGGCTGGGCCTGCTGCCCTCTCCTCATGTTGTCTGCGCTCTCTCGCTGTATCCGCTGTGCTCCGTCCCTCTCCCTCTCGTTCCATTCTTTTCCTTCCGTCTCACGGATCAGCTGACTGACACCAGCGACTCCACTACGGGCGATGATGACTGCGGCGGTGACGGTGCGGCGCCGTGCTGGTCCTTGCGCTCTTGTGCTGCTGCTGCTCGTCCGTGTGCGTGACGGCGACAGGAGACGATAATAATGATAACAGCATTCCTCCCAGCC
>NW_907141.1:0-1003 GCF_000209065.1 Trypanosoma cruzi | reverse complement strand
CTCTCCGTGTGTGTCCCCTTGCATGGGACTCTCGCCCTCACCTCAGCCTAATAAGCACACACATAATTTGTTCACGTGTTTATGCATGCACACCCATGCAGGGCCGTTGGTACTCTCTTTTGAGCCACACGCACCGCTGCCGTCCTGCTTGGCTGCATGGTGGAGCACCGTAACAGTTTTTTAATTATTTTCTATTGCTTTGAGTGGGCGACCTCTCTCTCTCCCTGTGTGTGTGTGTGTTTTGCTTTACGGGAGCAATGAGAGTGTGTGTGCTTCGGTCGTCCCACGCTTCGGCTTCTTGTTTTTTGTTTTTTGTTTTTATTTTTTTTACTTCATTGCCGTTCTTTTAACTGTGTTTTGTTTCTAATCGTTTTGTGTTTTTTTCTGCTTACTTGCTGCGGGGCGTTGTGTGTTTTTGCCCCTTCGCTGGTTTTAACTGCCTCATGGTGTGTGTGCGCTGCCGCTGCTGGGCTGCTGCCATTTGTGACTGTGCGGTGGCTGTGCGTGGTGTGGCGGCCGTGTCTCTCCTTTTGCTTCCGCTCTGCGTTGACGTGTTGTTAGTCTGTGCTTAAAGCTACACGCAGGTGACAGGAGTGATGGCGATGATGATGGCTGGCCGTGTGCTGCTGGTGTGTGCCCTCTGCGTGCTGTGGTGCGGCGCCGGCGGTGTCTACGCGTGGGATCTTTCGAGTGATGCTGCGTTGCATAAAAAGCATTATGGAGCAAACGGTACGTACTGCAGGCTCAACAGCAGCTTCTTTTTCTGCAAAGAAAAAGGAGATGCAAGCAAAGGCGAAGAAACTGTCTCACAGGCGAGTACAGCTCAGAGCGGGACTGGGAGTGGCCAACCGAATGCCGGTGGTTCTTCTGGGGGGCAGGACCACGGTTCGGAGAAAAATGGTTCGGATGAATTGGAAAAAACAGAAGAAGGTACACAGGCATCACAACAGCCAAATGGGAACGTAACAGAAACACCAACAACAGCAACAGTCACCGCTGCTCA
>NW_907140.1:0-1003 GCF_000209065.1 Trypanosoma cruzi | reverse complement strand
TGTCACGCGAGCTGTGGCTGAAGTACCGCAGCACAGCAACAAGTAGCACAGCAGCAGCGCAGCCGGCAATGACGCCGATCAGCAGCCGCGCCGTCAGTCCACCCGCAGCGGGATCCGCGTACTTCATCGACGGCGTCACGGCAGGGAACAGCTCCGGCACAGCGGGGTCCAGCGCACGGGCAAGCGGCCACACAGAAATGCGCGTCGCACCGTAGTTCCTGCCGCACCCAGCACCGCTCTCAGTAGCAGGGCACGCCCTGCCATCAGCGAAGGGTCCGTACAGCATGTCGTCCACGGCGACAGCAACATTATTGTAAAAGAAGTCAGCCAGCTGCTCAGCGCTCACACGGTACATTCGCGAGAGAGCTGTATGCACCAGCCGCGTGGCCGCAAAGCTCATCAGTGACAGCGGCGTCCGGTCTTCCTCCCTCGTCACAGCAGCAGCAAACTTCCTGGCGGTCTCCGACGCTGAACCCCTGTCGTTCCAGTGCGGCAGGCTCGTCGCAAACACAACACGGTCCGCACCCGCACCGTCACGGAACGCAGCAACAAACTCAGCGTGCAGCAGCGCAAACTCCAAGAACACGACGAACACGCGCACACCGCCGTGCGACGCCACGTGCCGCGCAATCGCACCGGCATCCCCAGCTGAAAGGCCCACCACAAACACATCGCCCTCCACCGGCAGGTGGTCCACCAGCGCGTCGCCGCCAGCCAGCAGCGTCGCGGACGCCAGCGACACGCCAAACGTCAGCAGCGACCGCCGCAGCACATCCGCCATAGCTGCAGCCTCCCCGCTGCGGATCACTGCGTGCGCAGAGCCGCCGCTCGCGTTCCCGAGGTACTCCGCAAGCACAAAGAACTGCTGCTCCAGCGTCGGCGACAGGCACATCACGTTTCTCCGGAACCTGTTCAGCCGCGGCTCAAGAAGCAGCGGGTCAATGAAGTCCACACCCTCCATTTCCAGCATCGCCTCCGTCACCACGCCGCCAACAAAATCAAC
>NW_907139.1:0-1003 GCF_000209065.1 Trypanosoma cruzi | reverse complement strand
TCTGTGCGGTCTTTCCCCATCTTATGGTTCCTTGGAAGACCGCGATGGAAGGAGTCAAGGAACCGATGACGGCAGGATGAATTTCATTTCATTGTTTTTGCCGTCCAACCCCCTTTTGACTCCAACCCTGCGGCGGGGTCTTGTGGTTGGAGGATCTTGAACTCAGCCACCTCGTAACTAATAATATCTCCAGTCCGCAGAGGCTGCAGCACGTCACGGTGGCGGCCAGCCGAATATATATATAATTGGAGCGAGCAACGAGGACGCGGCGAAGTCACTGTCTCTCCACCACCCCTTCCTTCCCGTCCCATTTTGTTTTTATGGAAAAGTCTGGTGTCTGGTCAGCAGCCCGGGCGAATACTCCACATTTTGGATGCATGAACGCCACGTCGAGGTTTGGGAGAGATGAGGCGGTGTGGGGAGTGGCAACCACCATCACCGCCACGAAATGGCTGCTTTCACCTCTTGCCTTTTCTCTTCACCCTGTTGTTGTTATTGTTTGTGTTCCCGATTGGTAGAGAAGACGTCCAAATCATGGCTCAAAACCCCTCAGCAGTAAACAACAAAAAGGAAGTGCCCGACAGGCGAACATGCATTCTTGACACCGTCCTCGACGCCATCGGCTCCACCCCCTGCATCCGACTCAATCACGTGCCGAAGAAACACGGCGTGTGCTGCGATGTGGTTGCAAAGTGTGAATTCCTCAACCCCGGTGGCAGCGTCAAGGACCGCATTGCTCGGCAAATGATTCTGGACGCAGAGGCGAGTGGCCGACTGCGCCCCAATCAAACAATTATTGAGGCGACAAGTGGGAACACGGGCATCGGGCTCAGTCTGGTGGCTGCGGTGAAGAAATACCCCATGATCATCACCATGCCCAAAAAGATGTCACATGAGAAGGAGGTGACCCTCCAGGCCCTGGGAGCAGAGGTGATTCAAAGGGAGACCGCATTGCCATGGGACCACCCGGATAGTCTCATTGGCCATGGCTCGGCGTCTGAGA
>NW_907138.1:0-1003 GCF_000209065.1 Trypanosoma cruzi | reverse complement strand
CTCTCTCTCTCCCTGTGTGTGTGTTTTGCTTTACGGGAGCAATGAGAGTGTGTGTGCTGGTCGTCCCACGCTTCGGCTTTTTGTTTTGTTTTTCATGGTTTTGTGGTTGAGAGCACCCATTCCGCGGGCTGCGTGTGTGTGTTTGTGTGTGATGATATGAGTAATTTGTGCGTGTGTTCTATCTGCCTCTCTCTGCCGTTGCTTTCTTCTGACTCTCTTGTGGCGCACAGCTGCTCTGCAATTATAGGCGCTGCCAAACACACAAGCACATGCACACACATGCCGTGTTTAAAACGCTGAGAATGCACGCACGCACAGGATTGTGGCTGCGGAGGCCCTCGCGAGGGGCGAAGAAGCCTGCGTTTTGTTTTTTTGACATGTTGCTCGGTGTGTGCTGACGCGTGACGAATAACAACACGCCCCAATAAGCAGAAAAGAAGTAAAACAAAACGGCACTGAGCGGCACACCGGTAAGCCAAAAATACGCAATCACCAATAAAAAAGCCGGCGATCACCCAGCAGTCACATCAAGCCTCCTAAAACCAACCTGGAATAGACAAAAAAAGGGGGCAATCATAGAAAACAAAGATCCGCCCCCCCAAACAGGAAAAGCATTAAAAAAAACGCGATCCTATTTTTTGTCCTTACTGCCGGGGTTGGCCGCCGCAGGGAATAAAAAAGAGTAGGGCGGTGGCCCCGGACGAGAGATACATGACGACGTGTCGAATTATCCAAGTTGCAGCGGCTGCCCCGGACGAGAGATACATGACGACGTGTCGAATTATCCAAGTTGCAGCGGCTGCCCCGGACGAGAGATACATGACAACGAATCGAAGTATCCACGCTGCGGCGACGGCCCCGTACGAGAGATACATGACGACGAATCGAAGTATTCACGCTGCGGCTGCGGCCCCGTACGAGAGATATATGACGACGAATCGAAGTATTCACGCTGCGGCTGCGGCCCCGTACGAGAGATATATGACGACGAATCGATGTATCC
>NW_907137.1:0-1003 GCF_000209065.1 Trypanosoma cruzi | reverse complement strand
GCCATTTTCAGTGGCAAGGCACTCTGCTCTATATGAGCGTGCGAGCCTGCCAGCTGCTGCACGATGGATCTCCACAGGGAGATCATTTGTCGTGGTGGAGCCATAAAATAGTGCAGCGGATCCAGATGCGAGTTCGGCGAGAGATGAAGAAACGTCTGTCCATAATTCAAAATCGAAATCTCCTAGAGAGGAGTAAATAGAATCAAAAGCCGTGCGCTTGACATCGTCAGAGGCGTCTTTGGCAAAGCGTGGCTGAATAAATTCCACTTTATTGCAGCTCACAGTGTCTCAGGGGAAAATTCGATGTTGAATAGGAGGAGCGCGATTGTGGCTGTGGGGTATCTCAATAATGTTACGTACGCGGCGCAATCCATTAACAACAGCATCTCTCTGAAGTGGGATCGATGTCGCCGCTTTTCCTGCATAGACGGCGGCATGGCCTCCAATCAGATTGCGCCACGCACGTTCTCAATACATCGGAGAAGTGTGAGGCGTTCGTGTTGTGTGGTTGTGCGGAATCCAATGATCCTCCGCAGCGGTGCTGGATTGGCTGCCAGGTGGACAGAAGTATCCTTCTTTGCTGCGCGTGGGCCGAGCGATGCAGTGCAGCTGTCGCGGTGCCGCACTTCCAGGCTGTGGAGGTGAATGGGGCCGGACACGGTGCGATTGCCTCGCCGCCGTCGTGCAACGCACCGTGGACGCGCCCAACCAGAAAGTATCGCGTGGTGTGATGGGACGCCCCAGCCTCTGCACCCAGCCGCAGCTGACGGCGGCGTGGCGCGGTCCGCATCGCAGTCCAACTAAAGCATTGTTTTTTTATTTGCACTGTGGTGTGTGACGAAGGTGCGTAGGAGCTTCCCGATCTGGTGGGAGAATTGCGATTCTGAAGAATGCGTTGCAGTTGCGCAGCGCCGTTTTGAGGAGCAGGTGAGTGCCTGTCTGCATTAATCAGCAAACAACATCTCGGATGACAGCAGGAGGCACTGCGGTTTCTCCTTTTTTG
>NW_907136.1:0-1003 GCF_000209065.1 Trypanosoma cruzi | reverse complement strand
TTGTGAGTGATGTCGAGCGCAGTGTGCTTGGTGCCCTTTCTCCCTGCGGAGAAAGACTCAGTAGAGGTTGTGCTCGACTGTTGCCTTCAATTCATTTTTTTTTGTACTTCAGTGCTCTGAAATCGCGGCACAAATTTTTATTTCATGAGGCGCTTATTAGGGAGTGCAGGAGCCGCAGTGTATGCTGTTTCCTTGTGGATGGGCACTGTTTCTGTGCGATTATCCGCCTACAACGCCAAAGGCATGCTTTACCGGATGATTGTCCTTATGTGGCTGTTTCATTTCTTGCTTGCCGTGGCCGATTGAGTGGTGAAAGCTTAACCAGTGCGGCGGGGTTTCATGAAGGATTCATGACGAGAATGGATTTGACACAGAGGAATGTTTTGTTTGGACAAGTTCAATTTGTACATGGCCGTTTTCTATGAAGACTTTTAAAAAAGGTCCATGCTGGAGTGGCCTTTTCATTACGGGCTTTATGATTGTATTGGTGGTGCGTGTTTCTGAGCTTGCTCCTAATACTCTGTTAAAGGATTATCGGGTGCGGGTATTCCTTTTGAACATCGGGGTGCATTTGTGAATGAGGGTCTTTTATTGACGCGACACAAGGGCGCAGAGCAGGTGTCGGTGACTTATAAAAGGGGTTTTCAGGACTTTGTTTGAGCATTTTATTTGTGTGGGTGACATAAAGAGGAGACAGAAATACATCAGCAAGGAGGCGGGGCTTCATCACGAAACAGACGGAACGGAAGGAATCCGTCAACGCATCGCGCTGCTTTTTTATTTTATCGTTTGTGGATTGGCTTTGTTTATGTGGAAGGGGGTACGTGCGAGCGGCAACTGCGCACTCGTGTGGATGTGATGGTGGTGAGTGAAACGGCATTTCTTTCCGGGATCACGGGTGAAAACGTGCTTTCGCGGTGCTGTGGGCATGGATGACTGACGAGGGGGAACGGATGTGATGAGTTTGGGTGCACACATTCGTAGGGAAAGACTGCCATGCTTT
>NW_907135.1:0-1003 GCF_000209065.1 Trypanosoma cruzi | reverse complement strand
TCTTGTTTCTCTAAGCCTCCTCATCTTCTTCGTCGGCAGCGTCCACCTTGGGAGGTGGTGGTGCGTACTCCAATTCATCGTCCGCCGTTGCATCGCGCTGTAGCACCAATTCAGTCTCGGGATACTCAACAAGGCATCGCGGGGGTAGCTTTGGCGCGTAGTTCATGCCCTGCAAGCTCTTGAGACCCGTGCCGATATAGACGCTCTGATACTGACTGCCTGGCTGGCCCAATTCCACCACGGCGTACGTGAAAGCACCGGGCCAGGTTGCCGACCTGGCAACGTAGGTGCGTGTTTTGCTACTCTCATTGTGAAATGCCTTGCGGAAGCTCCAGGCGGGTAGTTGACTACGGCTGTGAGATGCATATGTCAGGGGATCGTCACGGCTGACTTCACACAAAAATGGATGTATCTTCTCGGAGTGGTCAAACCCCGTATCCTCCTCTTCTTGCTCCCTCGCAACAGTTCGGCCGGTTTTCAGAAGGGTCGGAGCAATGTGCACCCAATACTTGCCCTGCAGCAACTCATCGTCGCGATAGCCGTAGAACCACGACTTGATCGGCTCGATTGCCTCGGTGTCCTCCTCGTCCGGCACCTCCTGTGGGGTGAGTGGCGGCAGTGTCGTGTAGGCCTTCACGGATTCGGGAGGCGGCAACACGTTTCCCTCTTCATCCTCCTCCTCTGGAACAGCCCCCTCGCTTGTGTACATGTCACGCGGTGCCACCCGACACGCACAGCTTATGCGCGCAATTTGGGCCCGAAGATAGTTCATTTCTTTGCCGGGGAAGTGCGGGTGGGTGTCGACAGAGCTTTCAAGATCCCCCGTAAAACCGCGACGAATGTGACGTGCAACAATCACTTGATTTGGCGTCACATCGGGCAACCGCGTCCAGCTGGTTGGGTCCGCCGTCTGTGCAGCGTAGTACACCCACTCGTTAAGGCCGCTAACGGCCGGCTCCACCTCCGTGTCTGCCTGTTTTTTTGCGCGCATACGAGTAGAGGA
>NW_907134.1:0-1003 GCF_000209065.1 Trypanosoma cruzi | reverse complement strand
CACGCAAACATACATTGAAGGAGAGTGCCTCTGACTCCCGCCATTCATAATTCGAAACAAAAATTTAGACAACAGCGTGTGGTGCAGCAGCCGCTCGAAAACGATCCGCCGACTGCAGCACCATTGTGGGCAAGAGCTCGCGAAATTCCTCCAAGAAGCGGATAATTCAGGGTTGTTTGGTGTCCAGTGTGTGCACACGCAAACATACATTGAAAGAGAGTGTCTCTGACTCCCGCCATTCATAATTCGAAACAAAAATTTAGACCACAGCGTGTGGTGCAGCAGCCGCTCGAAAACGATCCGCCGACTGCAGCACCATTGTGGGCAAGAGCTCGCGAAACTCCTCCAAGAAGCGGATAATTCAGGGTTGTTTGGTGTCCAGTGTGTGCACACGCAAACATACATTGAAAGAGAGTGTCTCTGACTCCCGCCATTCATAATTCAAGACAAAAATTTAGACAACAACGTGTGGTGCAGCAGCCGCTCGAAAACGATCCGCCGACTGCAGCACCCTTGTGGGCAAGAGCTCGCGAAATTCCTCCAAGAAGCGGATAATTCAGGGTTGTTTGGTGTCCAGTGTGTGCACACGCAAACATACATTGAAGGAGAGTGTCTCTGACTCCCGCCATTCATAATTCGAAACAAAAATTTAGACCACAGCGTGTGGTGCAGCAGCCGCTCGAAAACGATCCGCCGAGTGCAGCACCATTGTGGGCAAGAGCTCGCGAAACTCCTCCAAGAAGCGGATAATTCAGGGTTGTTTGGTGTCCAGTGTGTGCACACGCAAACATACATTGAAAGAGAGTGTCTCTGACTCCCGCCATTCATAATTCAAGACAAAAATTTAGACAACAACGTGTGGTGCAGCAGCCGCTCGAAAACGATCCGCCGACTGCAGCACCCTTGTGGGCAAGAGCTCGCGAAACTCCTCCCAGCAGCGGATAATTCAGGGGTTGTTTGGTGTCCAGTGTGTGAACATGCAAACATACATTTGAAGGAGAGT
>NW_907133.1:0-1003 GCF_000209065.1 Trypanosoma cruzi | reverse complement strand
TGTCGTTCACCACGACGGCGGACGCGTTGGCCACCTCACCGCTGCCAAACACCAACCCATGTGCGGCGTACACCTGGCTCCCCGACACGCGCAGCACAGCGCCCCCCGACGCCACCACGCACGCAGTCGCGTAAAACGCAACTTCGCCACCGAGCACAGCCGCGTCCAGCGCAACACCGCCACCGACAAGCTCCAGCACCGCGCCGTCCACCACCACCGTCCGCCCACCAGTCATCACGGTCACGAGGGCCACGCCAGACACAACCAGCACGGACCGCACGAGCCGCAGACCCGACAGCACAAGCACCGGTGCGTACGGCGAGGACTGCGAGCCGGGAAGATACACAAGCGGCGTCGGCCTCGCGGCAACCAGCAGGGAGTCCGTCACCGTCAGCACGGACCCCGCGGGGAACGTGCCGGTCAGCACAAGCGCACCGTTCAGCGCCTCCACATCGCACACCGACAGCTCCACCGGCCCGCCCTCGTCGCTCCCCGCCGTCCCCGCACCGCGCAACGCTCCACCACCGATCACGTACAGCACGGCACCGTTCAGCAGCGACACGTTCTGCACAACAATCCGCACGCCGTCCCGCGCCATCCACGGCACGTAGAGCACAGGACTCACGCCGTCCAGCACAACGTGGCGCAGCGTCACCTCGCCCGCGCCGGCAGGCACAACGAACACCGACTGCACCGTCACGCTCTCGCGGACAAACACTCTCGACGCAGTGCCCACAGCAGGCGGCAGTGCGGGAGCGCCCACAGGCACGCACGCCTCGCCGTGCCCACCGCTGCCGCACGCGCACACGCACACACCGTTCGTCATGCTCGCCGACGCCGTCCCGGGCGCGTAGCAATACGTGTCCCTGTCGCAGACGTCGCACCCAACAACGTCGATGCTCCCAGCGTCGCCAAAACCAGTCGCTGCGTACTCCTCCGACGTCGACAGGACACGTCCACCAGCGTCGTTGCATGCCACCCTCACATGCGCCCCAGCCGCGAG
>NW_907132.1:0-1003 GCF_000209065.1 Trypanosoma cruzi | reverse complement strand
GGGGTCCGTGCTGGGACCATATTTGTTCTCCCTTTACGTACACCCACTTCTCAATCTGCTGAACAGCTTTGCGGGTGTCACAGCAGACATGTATGCGGACGACCTCTCTATTATCGTTAAGGGGCAGTCCCGGGAAGACGCCATTCCCACTGCCAACATGGTTCTTCAAAAACTGCATGCGTGGAGTCAGGAAAATGGCCTGGCCATCAACCCGTCAAAGTGTGAAGCTGCTTGGTTCACACTATCCACGCACACGGAGTCAGATTATGATCGTGAAGGAAGGTGGCCCCTGGTAGTGGCTGGATGTCAAATCCCAGTCATGACCATGGGGGCATCGCGAACTACGAAGCTTCTCGGCATGGATCTCGATCCACGACTGACGCTAAATGTGGCGGCCACCAAGCAATGCGCTGCTACTTCGCAACGGATATCGCAGCTACGCTGCATAGCGCACAAAGAGGCGGGACCATCTCCACATGACCTACGCACGTTCGTCATTGGATACGGTGCTTCCAAATTACGCTATGGCAGCGAGCTCATATGGGCAGTAGCGACGGATTCAGCGAAGAATGAGATGCAGAAGACGTACGCAACCCTAGCACGCATTGTCAGCGGAGTTCCGAGCACTGTTGACCCGGAATCCGCGCTACTGGAGGCTAATATGCCGCCGCTCCACGTCCTTTGCCTGCGCGCGCGGCTCTCAATATTTGAGAACACACGCGCATGTCAGATGGACTGGATGCGGAGACCCCCGCCTGAGCCACCGCCTCGCGCCGGTTTCCGCATCTCGCCATTATCTCGGGACGAGCTATATGCCTTCGTAGACGCATACACAAAGGACTATGGCATCACTGAGAGCTCACCACGCGAAGAGCGGTTCTTTCGCAGCTCCATTCCTCCCTGGCTTGCGGCCTCCGCTCACCGGGTCACCATCGGTGTGGAACTTCCGATAGACCACTCGATAACTGACGAAGAAGAGCTGATACGGGAAAAGCGCAGAGTA
>NW_907131.1:0-1003 GCF_000209065.1 Trypanosoma cruzi | reverse complement strand
GGGCCAGTGCTTCATGTCCGACTGCACAACGGGGTCGCTGAACTTCCGCCCAATGAGGCGCTTCGCGTCGAAGACGGTGTTCGTCGGGTTCATCGCAACCTGGTTCTTCGCGGCATCACCGATCAGACGCTCCGTGTCGGTGAACGCCACGTACGACGGCGTTGTGCGGTTGCCCTGATCGTTCGCAATGATCTCCACGCGCTCGTTCTGCCAAACACCAACGCACGAGTAAGTTGTGCCGAGATCGATGCCGATGGCTCCCTCGTACGTCATTTCCTTCTTCTTCCCTGCTGTTTTTTAAAAAGATAACTCTCGACCTTGATTGACTCTGGCGTGCTCCGTGGCACACGGCGGAGGAGCGGGGGAGAAAGGAGGAAAGGAAGCCGGCAGTACAAGGACACGCACACAGGCGGCAACAGCAACAACAATGGCAGAGGCAACCGTGGTGCCCTCAACAGCACAAGTGCCATCGCAATGACAGTACCAATAACAACCGTAACCAATAATAATAATAATAATAATAATAATAATAATAATAATAATAATAATAATAATAATAATAACAATAACAATAATAATAATAATGGAGAGGGAAAAAAAACAATAATAAAAATAGTGATGGCTGCTGGGTTTGTCGCAGACCACTACGCTCTACAAAGGAGAAAACCAACGGGTTATTCGTTCGCGAACAGACGCCGCCATGAGAACATCTTCAGGGATGCGCTCTCAGTCAACTTCCTCCACCTTCGGTCCTGACGAAGACGACGGGTTCGCGCCGCCAGGCATGCCCCCGGGCATTCCACCAGACATGCCCCCGGGCATTCCACCAGGCATACCGCCAGGCATACCGCCGCCCGCGCCCATGCCCTGGTACATCTTCGTCATGATGGGCGTGCACAGGTTCTCCAGCTCCTTCTGGCGGTGCTCGTACTCCTCCTTGCTGGCCTCCTGGTTGTTGTTCAGCCATTGCAGCGCCTCCTCCACGGCACTCGTAATCGTGTTC
>NW_907130.1:0-1003 GCF_000209065.1 Trypanosoma cruzi | reverse complement strand
CCTTCGGCAGAAGAAGACGGCTATTGCTGTCGCTACGGTGACGAAGGCTGCGCAATGCAACATTCGCGTGAACGGCGTCCCTGTTTCCCAGATTCTCCCGGAGACGCTCCGTGCGAAGATTATGGAGGCCGTGAATGTGGTCGGTTCCCGCCAGTTTGCTCGCCTGCGCATCGATGTAACAGTCCGTGGTGCTGGCCAGGTTGCCCAGGCCTATGCCACTCGCCAGGCCATCGCCAAGGGCCTCGTTGCGTACTACCAGAAGTACAAGAACGAGGTGGAGAAGGCCGCACTGAAGGACAAGTATCTTGCGTACGACAAGTATCTTCTCATTGCCGACCCACGCCGCTGCGAGCCAAAGAAATGGGGCCGTCACTCTGCCCGTACCCGCTTCACGAAGTCATACCGTTAAGTATTACGTTTTTGTTGTCTTTGTTGCAACAATAGTAGAGGACGGGCGCTTTTTTTCTTTCTCAAGGGAAAAGGGAAAGGACGTGCTGCCACTTTTTCGAGTTGGTATTATTTCTTTTTTTTTTTTTTTAAGCTTTTATTTGTGCTGCCGGTGTTTAATGCAGCTGTGCTTTTTTCAGCAGATTTCTTTACGCTCTTTTATTTTATGTGTGTTGAATGTAAAATGCCTTTCTTGCATTCTTTTTTGACCCTGATGTAGCACTGAAATGACTGCTGAGAAGAGCCACACGCACAAGCAGGTGCAGACCTTCGGCAAGAAGAAGACGGCTATTGCTGTCGCTACGGTGACGAAGGCTGCGCAATGCAACATTCGCGTGAACGGCGTCCCTGTTTCCCAGATTCTCCCGGAGACGCTCCGTGCGAAGATTATGGAGGCCGTGAATGTGGTCGGTTCCCGCCAGTTTGCTCGCCTGCGCATCGATGTAACAGTCCGTGGTGCTGGCCAGGTTGCCCAGGCCTATGCCACTCGCCAGGCCATCGCCAAGGGCCTCGTTGCGTACTACCAGAAGTACAAGAACGAGGTGGAGAAGGCCGC
>NW_907129.1:0-1003 GCF_000209065.1 Trypanosoma cruzi | reverse complement strand
GCGCTTTGCCACTGACAGCACCATGTCAGCATTGGCAACACCAGTGAACAATGCCCAGCACGCACCGTGACCCGAAGGCAAACGCTGCCCGTGGCAAATGGGGGCACAATCAAAGGACCTCCCAGTGGCTGCACAAGCAGACGATCCGCATGCGGTTTGAAAGCAGCAGGGACGACTTCATTCTCGAGAATGATCCCGTGCGCAGAGGATACAACGTCATCCTCACACTCGCAATTGCCACTCAATGAATTCATTGCGTGGTACCTCTCTGAGATCCAATGCTTCCCGGTATCATCCAGGTCCCTTGTGGATACGTTGATGCGGATGGGCATCCATCCCAATGACGGTGTATGGCTGCAGCGCACTCACCGCTCAAAAAGGGTGCGTCCCTCACAACAACGCGGATCCAATTCGTGCTGTCGGCACGCATAACATATTCAACAAATCGAGGGTACGTCAAAGTGACAGCAAAGCACCCGCCGGCAATCACACATAAGCATCATCACGTGAAGCAGCACCAGCGTCTCAAACTAATGTGGGGTGTAGAGCAAGTAAGCCATTGATGTGGGTGTTAAGCAAATATTTCGTGGCTTGCTGAAGCCATAAGGGCCGATTGCGTGGGAAGAAACAAAGAACAGAAGAATACAAAAGTGAATATTCAGCCATCCGCAGTTTAGGAAGAAAACCAATCAATGAAATCAAAATGAGTGCACTCAACCACAAACAATGAAAAACAAAAGAAAAAAAGCCCGAAGCGTGGGACGACCAGCGCACACACACTCTCATTACTCCCGTAAAGCAAAACACACACACAGGGAAGAGAGAAGAGAGGTCGCCCACTCAAAGCAATAAAAACCAAACAGAAACAGTTACGGTGCTCCGCCCATGCAGCCAAGCAGGACGGCAGCGGTGCGTGTCGTGCAAAGAGAGCACCAACGGTTCTGCATGGGTGTGCATGCATATATACAATGGGCACATTATTGTGTGTGCCTCCCTGGGGTGA
>NW_907128.1:0-1003 GCF_000209065.1 Trypanosoma cruzi | reverse complement strand
TTTGTTTTCCTATTTATTCCTTTAATTACTCCTCAATTCTAAGGCCTTCTTGGGGCGTCTTCGGATGATACTGCTGCTATGTACTGGCGCACCTCTTCGTTCCAGAACGCCGCAATCTCACGGTTTTCCTCCTCGCTCACATTATTGGAATTGACGACATCACATCTTTGCCAGTCATTCATCGGCGTGCTGTCTGCGTGCTGCACATAAATAATCTCCCACGACAATCCTTGAGCAAATTCCTCCCAACCATCAAAAAACTCCGATAGATACTCAGTGAACTGCCTCACAGTGCTGGTTGTGGTGTGGTGCTCATCCGCCGTAGTCATCCGCAGCCCAACCAGCGTCATTGGATTTGAGTCCACAAAGAAAAAGCCGTCCACCAGCGGAAAGTTTTGGACCTTCGGTTCATACAGCACCCAGTGGTCCATAGCAACCGGATTGGAAAGACGTTCCGGTGGCGGTAGAACCTCTTTTCTGGTGAAGCTCGTGTCTGAGTGCTCTTTCAGCGCACAGCTGTGTGGCTCACGTCGTCCTGGTGGCCTCAGTTCCTTGATTTTAAGTCTTATCGCACGCAGGAATTCCTCATTCAAAAATGCGGATACGGCATACTTTTCAATAAGATATGGTGGGACATAATCCCAGAACCTCAAAACGAAAAAAATAAAATCGGACTGCTTCATTTCATTCTCCAACCTGGACAAAGTTTCACGTTCGAGGTGGGGAGATACCAGCAAATTCAGAGGCGATTCAATGTTGTTTCCTCGTCGTACTCGGACAACCTTCACAAGCTTTCGAGACAAGTCATTGTCATTACACGAATAACAGCAGCCAATACCCAAATTACGCTCTAATTCCGAAGCAGTCGACCCATCCACGGCTTGCTGACACGCTTTAATGCGGTCATCATATGCCTGTTTATCAAAGATGGAGCGGAGAATTGGTCCCACGTTATTCATGCGACCCCTCACCTCCTTCCAGTATTCCGCCTGCTCCTGCAGGG
>NW_907127.1:0-1003 GCF_000209065.1 Trypanosoma cruzi | reverse complement strand
GGCGGCAGCATCCGTCCCCCTTCCCCGGGGATACCGGCCCAATATCAACAATGTGCGTATTGTCCGTCAGCCAAAGGTGGAGTTCACCCTTTTGAGCGCCTCCCTTCTCAAGCTTCTCGGAATACACCGGCAGAGTAACGAGCATCACGTCCCTGTTCTCGACCGTCGCCGTGATGAACCCGCTTCCAACGCCCTTCTCATGTGGCTTACGGTTGTTGTCCCACACACGCGAGAGTGTTCCGAGTGCCTCCGCCCACGGCCTCCCCCTTGTCACCGATCTCG
The DNA here is from genome assembly GCF_000209065.1 of Trypanosoma cruzi. Classification (NCBI taxonomy): domain Eukaryota; phylum Euglenozoa; class Kinetoplastea; order Trypanosomatida; family Trypanosomatidae; genus Trypanosoma; species Trypanosoma cruzi. Next base: position 721 of record NW_907127.1, on the reverse strand, counting down.
TACACCCTGCGGCGGCCATCAGCACACGCAGTCATCATGATGAGTGTTTTGTCCTTCCACCCCACGACGGAGGGATCACCGCAGCCACCGTCAGACATCCCCTTCGACAGCGTCCAACTCGCAGCATCCGAGGAGGACATGAGCAGCGAAACATTGTTATTCCCTCCATCCTCCGCAGTGCCATTAACCTTATTCTCCTTCACGGCTTCCGTTGCGAACACAAGCGTGCCATCCTCCATCTTAGCACCCGATCCACCACCTCCAATGTGTCCTGTCAAAGTGTCATCGTTGTCACCGATAGCATTGCACAAAATACTGATGGTATCATTCCAATAAATTCTTTTGGTACTTTCATCCACACCACTGACGTTCCCTTTCACCAGCAAAAGTCCCCACTGAGCCACGCCAGCCACACCTACCTGACAATTAGAGAGACCTTTACTCATGCAGACTCCAGCAAGCATGTAAATATCATTTCCCCTCACAACTGTTGTTGGACGGCTCACATGTACTCTCGTCCCGCCTTGGGAATCATCCTTATCCTCTGTTTTGGAGGCGCAATTCCCTCCATCGGTTGGACACTCCTCCAGCACTTCCGTCCTCACCTCAGTTGCTTCCAGGGCTTTGGGGTTTTTATCGTCCAACTTCATGAATTGTGAGGCAATGCAAGGAAAATGACGCTATCCTTCTCGCCACACGCCTCGGCAACGGCAAACACCTC
>NW_907126.1:0-1003 GCF_000209065.1 Trypanosoma cruzi | reverse complement strand
GGTTTGTGTGTGTGTGTGTCTGTGCGTATTTACATGTGCTTGTGTGTCTGTCAATGCCTATACCTGCAGGGCGGCTGTGCGGCACAAGAGCGTCCAAAGAAAGCAACGGCGGAGAGAGAAGCGGATAGCACACACGCACTCCCACGGCGTCGGAACAGACGAGCTTCTGGAAACCCAAATCGGCGGCCGTGTGGGCAGATTGGTGCTGCAGTGGAGAAGGTTGCGGTGACGGACATTTTCTTGCCAACACAAATTGAACGCAAATCTGCTCTTTTCCCTTGTGGCTACCGTCGGAATCGTTGTCCGCGGGGTCGGCATAGCCGGGCGGAAAAACTAGGCAATGAATGAGGAGGTTCTTCGTGAAGACACTCTCATCAGGGGCGATTCCTATAACTTCTCCGCGAAGACTTCGGTGAGCGCTGTTTGAGGATACTTGATGCCTCCAGCTGCTCGTGAGATCCGCCAGCGAAAAGCGTTTTGCGACGCCTCGTGGCCCGGGTGGAACAAATGGCCGCGCCGCAGGAGGGAACTTGCCCGTGACGGCCTTTTTCCTCCCGCTCGCGGGGCGTTCCTTCGCCGCAAGGGCCTTTTCTTCCATTCTGCCTGTTCGCCGCGCTTCCCTCTTTTCCGCGTCTCCCCTCCTCCTTGTTTCATTTCGCCGCGGCGCTTCGGCCCATGGAAGGCGCGGCGCCATCATGTCGGCCCCGCTCCGTGTCAAACGCCGCCCTCTCATGGGAGGACACGTGTGCTGCGCGTGTGTCCGGGCGGCGGGGACGTCTCGTCACCAGCCCGCCACCTCCCAGAGACGCTGGTTGCGGGTGGCAATGCGATTGGGGCGGTCCAAATGCTTGGCATCAACTAAAATGAGAACGATGCTTTAGCGGTCCACTGTTGTTTTGCCTCGAATGAATGCGGAAAATAAAATCCAAGTTACACCAAAGGAGCCTGAGAGAAATTCAGGGAAGTCCTTTGCAATTGTCAAGGCTTCAGCGGACAAAGACAA
>NW_907125.1:0-1003 GCF_000209065.1 Trypanosoma cruzi | reverse complement strand
GTGTCGCGTTCACCGCGCCGCCGAGGGGCTCCTGTTTTCGCTCGACAGGGCTTGGGAATCGTGTGGAAAAGGCGTGAGCATTTCAGGCACCTCTCGGGCCTTCCACGACAGCGGCGTAGTGGAAACAACGGAAGCTGAGGCTGCATCCGCAGCTCTCCCATTGCCCTCACCATGTGTGTGCGCCTCATTCACGATCATATACTTCATGAGATGTGGGCCATCCTGCAAGTCGTTTTCCTCCTCAGCGTCCCCCACTCCTCCCTCACTGCTTGCAGGTGGCTTCTGAGCATCCGACACGGCCTGGGAGAGAGCATTTGGGTCCAGGAGCGTTTCTTCCACTTCCACCGAAAGGATAGCAGGAAGAAACGAACTTTTCCCACTGGCTTGGGACGTCTCTCCCGTATTTTGCTGCTGCGCTTGTTGTCCCTGGGGTGCTGGTGTTGTTGTCAAGAAAGGCGACTCTCCAGGGGGGGACGGGAGCGAATGCAACGCGGATAAAAGGCCTAGCGGGGTTGAATCCTCCCTCTCCTTTTTTTTCATGCACGTCTCATTACTTGTCAATTCCCTGCGTGGGTAAAGCTCGTAAAAGCCTGACTCCGCCATCATGTTCGGCGACATGAGCGAAAAGGAGTAGTCGGTATTGTACGTTGACTGCGACAGGGGGTGGCCAACAGAGCTATCCTTCACACCCACCGGCAGGAGCGGAAGAACCACATCGTAAAGCATGAGAGCCGCATCATTTTCCCGAAAGACGACGATGTACGCTCGTTTGCCGCCGCCCTCACGATCAACTTCCATCTCAATACTGTTCTTCTCCGCGAAGAGGACGATCCGAACAATATCTCGTAGGAACACAGTGACGGTAAACGCAGACGAGGAAACACGGAACAGAAGCCGGTTGAAGTACAGGCTGATCACCACACCATCGGCCGCAATGACAGGGTAGGGCACCTCCGCAATGATGAGACGTCCCCAGATGCTCCGCTGGTTTTGTGGCAAATGC
>NW_907124.1:0-1003 GCF_000209065.1 Trypanosoma cruzi | reverse complement strand
AAAAGCAATAAGAAACAAGAATTCCAAAAAAAAAAAAAGGAAAAAAACTTAGGCTTCTTCGGGGCTCGAACCCGCGCCCCGGATGACATTGTGAGCTTGTTTGCCACTGAGCTAAAAAAAATGTGGTCGCGCGACCCATTTTCACGTAAGGTGTTAATTTCGATCTTCGAACAATCGAGCACATTTGCGTTGTCCCCTGGAAAGCGAAAGCGACATGTTTAGGGTGCGCCGCCGCAGCGTGGATACCTCGATTCGTCGTCATATATCTCTCGTACGGGGCCGCAGCCGCAGCGTGAATACTTCGATTCGTCGTCATATATCTCTCGTACGGGGCCGTCGCCGCAGCGTGGATACATCGATTCGTTGTCATGTATCTCTCGTCCGGGGCAGCCGCTGCAACTTGGATAATTCGACACGTCGTCATGTATCTGTCGTCCGGGGCCACCGCCCTACTCTTTTTTATTCCTTGCGGCGGCCAACCCCGGCAGTAAGGACAAAAAACAGGATCGCGTTTTTTTTAATGCTTTTCCTGTTTGGGGGGGCGGATCTTTGTTTTCTATGATTGCCCCCTCCTTTTTTTTGTCTATTCCAGGTTGGTTTTAGGAGGCTTGATGTGCCTGCTGGGTGATCGCCGGCTTTTTTATTGGTGATTGCGTATTTTTGGCTTACCGGTGTGCCGCTCAGCGCCATTTTGTTTTACTTCTTTTCTGCTTATTGGGGCGTGTTGTTATTCGTCACGCGTCAGCACACACCGAGCAACATGTCAAAAAAACAAAACGCAGGCTTCTTCGCCCCTCGCGAGGGCCTCCGCAGCCACAATCCTGTGCGTGCGTGCATTCTCAGCGTTTTAAACACGGCATGTGTGTGCATGTGCTTGTGTGTTTGGCAGCGCCTATAATTGCAGAGCAGCTGTGCGCCACAAGAGAGTCAGAAGAAAGCAACGGCAGAGAGAGGCAGATAGAACACACGCAAAAATTACTCATATCATCACACACAAACAAAC
>NW_907123.1:0-1003 GCF_000209065.1 Trypanosoma cruzi | reverse complement strand
TTCGCGAGCTCTTGCCCACACGGTTGCTGCACTCGGCTGATCGTTTTCGAGCGGCTGCTGCATCACACGTTGTGGTCCAAATTTTTGTTTCCGATTGTGAATGGTGGGAGTCAGAGGCACTCTCTGTCAATATCTGTTTGCGTGTTCACACACTGGACACCAAACAACCCTGAACTATCCGCTGCTTGGAGGAATTTCGCGAGCTCTTGCCCACACGGGTGCTGCACTCGGCTGATCGTTTTCGAGCGGCTGCTGCATCACACGTTGTGGTCCAAATTTTTGTTTCCGATTGTGAATGGTGGGAGTCAGAGACACTCTCTGTCAATATCTGTTTGCGTGTTCACACACTGGACACCATACAACCCTGAACTATCCGCTGCTTGGAGGAATTTCGCGAGCTCTTGCCCACACGGGTGCTGCACTCGGCTGATCGTTTTCGAGCGGCCGCTGCATCACACGTTGTGGCCCAAATTTTTGTTTCCGATTGTGAATGGTGGGAGTCAGAGACACTCTCTGTCAATATCTGTTTGCGTGTTCACACACTGGACACCATACAACCCTGAACTATCCGCTGCTTGGAGGAATTTCACGAGCTCTTGCCCACACGGGTGCTGCACTCGGCTGATCGTTTTCGAGCGGCTGCTGCATCACACGTTGTGGTCCAAATTTTTGTTTCCGATTGTGAATGGTGGGAGTCAGAGACACTCTCTGTCAATATCTGTTTGCGTGTTCACACACTGGACACCATACAACCCTGAACTATCCGCTGCTTGGAGGAATTTCGCGAGCTCTTGCCCACACGGGTGCTGCACTCGGCTGATCGTTTTCGAGCGGCTGCTGCATCACACGTTGTGGTCCAAATTTTTGTTTCCGATTGTGAATGGTGGGAGTCAGAGACACTCTCTGTCAATATCTGTTTGCGTGTTCACACACTGGACACCATACAACCCTGAACTATCCGCTGCTTGGAGGAATTTCGCGAGCTCTTGCCCACACGGGTGCT
>NW_907122.1:0-1003 GCF_000209065.1 Trypanosoma cruzi | reverse complement strand
AAGGGGGAACGGAATGGGGACGGAGTTCGCCAGATCCTCGATGAGCGTTTACACCAAGGAAGTGCATATTTATGTATGCGCTTTGTGGTGGCCACCGCCGCGGCGTGATCACTCCATCCGGGTTGGGCGTATATATATATATATATATATATATAAGTGTGTGTGTGTGTGCCTTCATAACTCACGAGGTGGCGGATTTCGGGCTCTCCCAGCCGCAAGACCACGCCGCAGGGTGAGGATCACAAAGTGGGCGGGCGGGACGGCACATACAGAAATGGAGGCGATGAAGTTTTCAGAAGGTCGTTTAACGGTTTTTTTTTCTAAAGTTTTTTTCTCCGCGGGAAAAGAATTTTTGTTTTAAGAGGAGAAATTTATTGTGAGTGAGTGGGGTTTAAAAGAAGCCTAACAAAATTTGTTTCTTTTTTTTTTTTATATTTACTTTGACAAGGGTGTGTGTAAGGCGTGAGGGGAATTTCGCTATTGAGTGAAAATTAGTTAAACTTTTGGCACTGCCTCATTTAGCTCATATTATTTTATTGTCTTTTAAAATTGACGACCAACTTTATAAAGGCAATGAAACAAGAATTGCTTAAAGAGCCTGTAAAAAAAAAAAAAATAAATGTTGGGCCGATATCCCGTGAAGATGATGACGCTGCCGCGAGCTTCCTGTTGATGAAGAGTGGGAATGAAAAGTTGATCTCAGTGTACGAAAACAAGAAGAGTGATGACGGGTCATACAGTCTTGTCGCCGTGCGCCTGAGGGAGCAGCTGAGGGGGATCAAATCCATGGTGAAGACATGGGAGGATTTGGACATTGACTTAAGAACATGAGTTCTCCTGCCGGGGTTGACTTGGTGGCAACAGAGGGTATGTGCGCCGATACTGTTCCCACTAACAGGCTTGTTGGCTTTTTGTCTGGTAACTTCTCTGAGACCTGAGTGGAGGGACGAGTACCTCTGCGTAAATGCATGAGTGAAGAATGGGGAGAGGAGGGTTCCCAATG
>NW_907121.1:0-1003 GCF_000209065.1 Trypanosoma cruzi | reverse complement strand
TGGCTGCGCCTGCACGTGCGCTGAGGACGCCCATGGCGATGCGTGCCTGCCCGTCGCTGTCGCCGAGCCACCGAGCACCGACGGCGCTGATTTGTGCGTGCGTGACGTGCACGTGGATGAGGAGGTGAGCGCCGGCTTCGGGACGTCGGTGGCGTGCTACGTTGGCGTGACCTTTGCGGCGGACGTCGTGGTGGACGTGGCTTCGATGTCGGGGAGCGTGCGCAACGTGACGCTGGCGAACTGCACGTTTGTGGACGGAGCGAGCCTGTACGTTGTTGGGTGGCGGTCCGACCCGCCTGCTGGCGAGCGCGCCGATGTGTTGATCAGCGGTCTTGAGTCGCGCTCCGGCGGCGGCGTGCTGGTGTCGAACCGATACCCGTCGGGCTCGCGCGTCACTGTGGTGGACTCGGTGCTGATTGCAGAGAAGCGTGTTGCGTACCGCGGCGCCTACGGCCTTGGCGACGCCTCCGCGTGTCTTGTGTTGCACAACGTGAATCTGACTGGGAGCGTGCTGACCATTGCGCGCACGCATGTGGCGGCTGTGTTCGGCGACGCTGTTGGCGTGTTGGTTGTTGGCGGCGTGGCGCTTTCGTCGCGCGGAGCGCTGTACGTGGACGGGCTGTCGGTGCAGACGGCGCTGGGGCTGTGCGTGTCGGTGGAGGGCGGTGTTGCGGCCAGCGGCGGCTCCGTGGTGGCGTTTGTTGACAGCGACTTCCTGCTGTGCAAGCACGCGGTGTCTGTGCGTGGGGCTGTGAGCGTGTCGGGCTCCGCTGTGGCGTTTTTGCGGAGCGAATTCTTGTCGACGGAGGACCACGCGGTGGCGTTTTATTCGACGGTGGGCCTGGGTGGCGGGTCGATGCTGCTGGCGAAGGGCAACGTACACGACGGCGTCTCGAGGGAGATGCTCTACGCCGCTGGAGCCGTGACCGCTGCTGAGAGCACGCTGAGCTTTGTGCGCAACCGAGCGCTGATGCCACGGATGGTGTCGCTGAGCCTGGCGCTC
>NW_907120.1:0-1003 GCF_000209065.1 Trypanosoma cruzi | reverse complement strand
GGTGCAGCAGCCGCTCGAAAACGATCCGCCGACTGCAGCACCCTTGTGGGCAAGATCTCGCGACATTCCTCCAAGCAGCGGATAGTTCAGGGTTGTTTGGCGTCCAGTGTGTGAACACGCAAACAGACATTGAAAGAGAGTGCCTCTGACCACCACCATTCATAATTCGAAACAAAAATTTAGACCACAGCGTGTGGTGCAGCAGCCGCTCGAAAACGATCCGCCGAGTGCAGCACCCATGTGGGCAAGATCTCGCGACATTCCTCCAAGCAGCGGATAGTTCAGGGTTGTTTGGCGTCCAGTGTGTGAACACGCAAACAGACATGTAAAGAGAGTGCCTCTGACCACCACCATTCATAATTCGAAACAAAAACATAGACCACAGCGTGTGGTGCAGCAGCCACTCGAAAACGATTATCCGACTGCAGCACGCTTGTGGGCAAGATCTCGCGACATTCCTCCAAGCAGCGGATAGTTCAGGGTTGTTTGGCGTCCAGTGTGTGAACACGCAAACAGACATTGAAAGAGAGTGCCTCTGACCACCACCATTCATAATTCGAAACAAAAACATAGACCACAGCGTGTGGTGCAGCAGCCGCTCGAAAACGATTATCCGACTGCAGCACCCTTGTGGGCAAGATCTCGTGAAATTCCTCCAAGCAGCGGATAGTTCAAGGTTGTTTGGCGTCCAGTGTGTGAACACGCAAACAGACATTGAAAGAGAGTGCCTCTGACCACCACCATTCATAATTGGAAACAAAAACATAGACCACAGCGTGTGGTGCAGCAGCCACTCGAAAACGATTATCCGACTGCAGCACGCTTGTGGGCAAGATCTCGCGACATTCCTCCAAGCAGCGGATAGTTCAGGGTTGTTTGGCGTCCAGTGTGTGAACACGCAAACAGACATTGAAAGAGAGTGCCTCTGACCACCACCATTCATAATTCGAAACAAAAACATAGACCACAGCGTGTGGTGCAGCAGCCGCTCGAAAATCGATTA
>NW_907119.1:0-1003 GCF_000209065.1 Trypanosoma cruzi | reverse complement strand
TTTCGGAAAAAAATATGAAATTGAAGTGACGGAAATTACCGATCCTGTTATGACGTTCGCGAAGAGCTGGAGCACTTCCTACAACTACACCACATTAAGTACAGTAGGAGTTTGGAAAGCAAGTCCTCACGGTTTATGAAGTACTCGGAAGGATTAAGAGCCCCTTCTCTGGATATCACTGGGGTACACCTCTGCATCATGGGCGCTGAAGGCTACAATGAAGTTCTCAGGTGGTTAGAAAACGACTGTCAGACCGCCGCCGTCATTCCATTGCCTTCCGGAATGTCTCAGGGGTCGAAGTACTTGATGTCGCAGGCCGGCGCTGTCAGTGAGTATTTTTCTGGCCGAGGGGAGTTGCCGATTTCATCGCATAACGTGAGGGATTCCGTCTCGCAGTCACTCCGGCATTGGTCCCAATTCTCCTTGCGGGAAGACGTGAACCCTAATGGTGGGGGAAGCCTGCAGCAAGCTGAGGATCATGAAGAGTACCAGGAAAACTACTACTTTGATGACGCGGTGGAAGGAACCTTGAGGCAAAATCACTGTGTTGTGGAATTGCGATGCATCAATCAGGGCGCTGCCTTCATTCTCTCTCTGAAGAAGGATCAGAACGTCGTGAATGGGTCCCAAAATGCCACCACACTTCGAGGGGAAATCTCGGGTGACATAGCCCGAGTTCTGTTACGGGACCCAACGACGTTCTTGAAAACGATGAAAGACTACAACAACGTCGCCAGCGCTCTTTGGAGTGATTTTGGTCTCCAAGAATTGTTTGTAGTTGCTTTCTACCGAAACAAACGTCGTGTATTTACACGTTCTGTCACGGCAGTTCTTCCTTCGTGGATTTTGCAAGATGCGGGACGGCGGCAGATGTCAGATGACGATGATGTTGACGTGCAGCAGTGCAGTGCAAACACGGCGTCGCTGTCTCAATCAATAATTGATCAGATGCCTTTTTTACACATCCACCTGGACCTTACATTACATGATTTCTGTATGCCAC
>NW_907118.1:0-1002 GCF_000209065.1 Trypanosoma cruzi | reverse complement strand
TTGTGTTCGAAAGCCCCATCACTAACAGAAGCATTTTTAAGGGATGGACGACGAATAATTTCTATTGAGGAAACAGTGCACTCCGTGTGACCGCGTGGACTGAGGCGCCGCGTCATGGATGGGTGAGGATCCGCTTCCGCGTGTGGCTCTTTGGGTGATTGCTCGCTCCGTGTGCGTTGTGTGCCAGCAGCGGGCTGTGGCCGTATCTCGTTGTCCGTGGGATGGAGCTTGGAGGCGGTGGCGGTGTGTCGCTTCTTGTTGTTGTCTATTGGTGGATGATTGCTGGCGGTGTGTGCGTTTGTTGTGTGGAGGGCCGAATCCTCTCACCCGCGGACTGACGGCACTGCGATGGTGTGTGTCTGTGAGGGCTGGTGTGGAGTTGCCGGCCAGGGCGAGGGCCGTGGCGGTGCTTTTCCCGATTGTAATTTGTTTCTTCCGTGTGCGTTGTGCTGCTTCTTGCTTTTTTCCCTCTCACCCTTTTCTCCTGTGTTCCTGCGTGGAGTGGGCGCATGCTCACGGGCCATGTTGATTGTGAGTGCCTCTTGACGGCATCCATCTCCCTCTCTCTCTCCGCCTGTCTGTCTGTCATTCCCTGTTGGGTGTGGCGTGTTGCACCGCGTGAGGGCTGGCCCGCACACACCGACGGCCCGCCGTGTCTTGCCGTGTTGCTGCTCTTTTCTGTGGGCGATGGTCCTTCGTGCCGTCCCTTCCGGATTGTCTCGTGCCCCACTCTCTGCGTGGGTGCTCTGCTCTGCTCCTCACTGACCTTTCTGGTGTATTGCCGCTGTTGCTGCTGTGCTCTCCACTTCTTGAACACAGACACACTAGGAAGGAAAGAAAACAAGCGCGAATCGCTACTGTGAAATTCGAAGTCTCTGAAGGGACCAACAACACACACATCGCCCACACACATATTTATATGCTCTCACGTGTTGCTGCAGTGAAGGAACCCCGCACACACAACCGTCGCCGCGTGACCGGATCCAGCGGAAGGAGGAGGAA
>NW_907117.1:0-1002 GCF_000209065.1 Trypanosoma cruzi | reverse complement strand
TGACATCCGGCACGACGAGGTGACGAAGGGGTACGACTACTACGGCGGGACGTCGAACACGGCCGCGCGCACGGAGAGCGTTGGTAACGGCGGGCAGGTGCTGCTGACGCGTGCGGCGTACTTTGCGCTGAGCACGGCTGAGCGCGAGCAGGTGGAGGTGACTGCGCTTGGCGCCGTGGCGCTGCGCGGCGTACCGAAGCCCGTGGAGATGTACCAGCTGGACGCGGTGCCCGGGCGGGTTGTGGCTGGGCTGAGGCTTGATAGGGATGACGGAGCTGTTGATGATTATAGTGACTGTGGGAGCGGTTCTTCCGGTGTTAGCTACAATACTTGTTATGACTCTGCAGTTTCTTTTATTTCTGGTTTGATGAGCCCTTATGCTTCTCGCCAGCGTGCTGGTGTTCTTGAGTCTCTTTGCAGGAGGTGGCGCGTGCGGATGGTGGAGAAGGGCGTGATGTCCTACGATGATTACTGTGCTGCGTTGGTTGAGCGGCTTGCGGGTCGTGTTGGCCGTGTTCTTGGGAGCCGTGCAGATGGCTTTTCGGGGGTTCCTCTTGCAGAAATTGCAGCTACGTCAGCGGTATCGTCGCAGAGGCAGTCTATGATTCGTTCCTTTCATTCTCTTGGGAGATCCGGAAGTTCTTCCTGCACAGAGCTTTCGTCGGTGGTGCCCCCCGTGGATGGATCTGAAGCCTTGCCACAAGAGTCGCTTGTTTGTCCCATTGTTATGCGTCCCACCGTGTTGCGAGAGCTGGGGTGGCGTGTGCATGTCTCTTCTGTGACATCGTATTCGGATTCTTTGGATTCAGACGCTATGCGGCCGCGAGGCACATGAAGTGTGTGTTACTTGTCAGTTGCCTTTCTTCTTACTGTAGGTGTATTATATTGCTTTTCTGATGGAGCCGTCTTTATTGGATCTCCGTCTATTCCTCAATGATCGGGTGATTCATGAATGCTTATTTGCTTTACGGGCTTCTAATTGGCTGGTGGAGTTTTTGGTGC
>NW_907116.1:0-1002 GCF_000209065.1 Trypanosoma cruzi | reverse complement strand
TTCGCAACCTACGCGTCCTTTCTCCTTCCAGGCAAACCAACACCCTTCTTCACGCCCTTCAACTTCTCCGTCAAGTCCACAAAAGCAATGTTGCATTCGTCATCCGCAGCAGCGACCTCGTGCGAGCAGTACAGTTTTATCCACTCTTTCTCCACCAACGATGATCGCACTTCGTCTGTGGCGTACAGCAGAGTGCTGGCGGCAAACTTCTCATTTTCAGCGGATACCGGCCCAACATCATAAATTCGCTGCATGTCCGTCAGCCGCAAGTCTACTCGACCCGCTTCTTCTCCCTCCTTCCAGGAATACACCGGCTGGCTGAAATGGACGACGTTCTGTCCATCGATCGTCGCGCTGACAAAGCCACCCTGCACGCCGTGCCCCGGACGCGTCAGTGAGTTGCCCCACACGTGTGAAAGAGGGCCGTATGCCTCCGTCCACCGACTCCCCTTTTCGTCCGCCCTCTAAACCCTGCGGCTGCCATCCCCACACGACGTCATCATGCGGAGACCTTTGCCCTCCATTCAGGGACCGCAGGCTGGATGCAGTCCTCGTGAGCCGTATAGTCCGAAAACTCCCAATCATGCGTAAAACCTTTGGCAAGGATAGTCAAAGAAACGCTCCTTCCACCACCATTCAATAACTGAATAGGCAGCACATAGCGACCACCATCCTCCAGCCTAACGCCTGCGCTGCCACCACCCAAAAATTGTTTGAAGCGTCCGGGATGGGGTTTGCAGTACCTTAAAAGGTCGGTAGGATTCGATGTGCTACCGTAATCCCACTCAAACGCCTTCATCTCCCTATTACCACATCCAGCCAAAACCTTGCCACTCGCGTACCTGGCCATCCTATAGTCATTACCAGCCACATCCGTCAATGGAGCCCTTTACATGCCACAGCCACCAAAAAGAGCATTCATTTCGCCGTAATACACAATACTAGTGGCGCCCAACAGACGGTCAACTTTGGTGTCAAAATGATCATCCCAACGACCTCCCA
>NW_907115.1:0-1002 GCF_000209065.1 Trypanosoma cruzi | reverse complement strand
GATGTACCTCCACAGGGAGATCATTTGTCGTGGTGGAGTCATATAATAGCGCAGCGGATCCAGATGCGAGTGCAGCGAGAGACGAACGACCGTCCGTCCACAATTCAAAATCACAATCCCCCAAAGAGGAGTGAGTAGAATAAAAAGCCGTGCGCCTGACATCGTCAGAGGCGTCTTCGGCAAACAGTGGCTGATAAAATCTCACGTTGTTGCAGATCACAGTGTCCCAGGAAAAATTCGATGTTGGGCAAGAGGCGCGCGAATGTGGTTGTGGGGTGTCCCAATAATGTCACAGACGCGTAGCAATCCATTAATAGCAGCATCTCTCGGAAGCGGATTGATGTCGCTGCCTTTCCCATGCATGGACGGCGGCATAGGTTGCGAGTAGATAAGGGAACGCAAATCCTCGTGATCATGGAGGCGTATATAGCGTTCGTATTGTGTGAATGCACGACGCCAGAGTGCCTTCCGGAGCGGAAGAATATTGGCCTCCAAATAGACAGATGTGTCTTCCGTAGATGCGCTCAGGCCAAGAATGTTTTGCTACCGTCGCGGTACCGTACTTCCATATTATGGAGGTGGGTGGGGGCGAGTCACGGGACAATTGCCTCGCCACTATGAAATAGCACACTATGAACGTATCCAATCAAAAAGGATCGCATGGTGTGATGGGACGCGTCCGCCTCCGCGACCAGACGCAGCTGATGGCGGCGTGGCATGGTCCTCTTTGCAGCGGTGGAAGCATGCGTAACAAAATTAAGAAGTTGATCGAACGTGCTGCCCAGTAAGCGCACTGGGCGTGACTGAATACGCAGGTTCCCGCTAACAAGATGGAGATCGACCATGTCCTCGTCGGACCGTGTGTGTGTGAAGAGATGTGGAATAGAGCAGCTTTGCTCTTAGCGACGTTGATTTTTAGGCTGTGCTCGGCAGCCCATGTGGCCACAAGAGACAAGAGCGGTCGCATTGCCGCAGCACAGGCATGGATGTCCGCACCTGAGG
>NW_907114.1:0-1002 GCF_000209065.1 Trypanosoma cruzi | reverse complement strand
TTCACAATCGGAAACAAAAATTTGGACCACAACGTGTGATGCAGCGGCCGCTCGAAAACGATCAGCCGAGTGCAGCACCCGTGTGGGCAAGAGCTCGCGAAATTCCTCCAAGCAGCGGATAGTTCAGGGTTGTTTGGTGTCCAGTGTGTGAACACGCAAACAGATATTGACAGAGTGTGTCTCTGACTCGCACCATTCACAATCGGAAACAAAAATTTGGACCACAACGTGTGATGCAGCAGCCGCTCGAAAACGATCAGCCGAGTGCAGCACCCTTGTGGGCAAGAGCTCGCGAAATTCATCCAAGCAGCGGATAGTTCAGGGTTGTTTGGTGTCCAGTGTGTGAACACGCAAACAGATATTGACAGAGAGTGTCTCTGACTCCCACCATTCATAATTGGAAACAAAAATTTGGACCACAACGTGTGATGCAGCGGCCGCTCGAAAACGATCAGCCGAGTGCAGCACCCGTGTGGGCAAGAGCTCGCGAAATTCATCCAAGCAGCGGATAGTTCAGGGTTGTTTGGTGTCCAGTGTGTGAACACGCAAACAGATATTGACAGAGTGTGTCTCTGACTCGCACCATTCACAATCGGAAACAAAAATTTGGACCACAACGTGTGATGCAGCGGCCGCTCGAAAACGATCAGCCGAGTGCAGCACCCGTGTGGGCAAGAGCTCGCGAAATTCCTCCAAGCAGCGGATAGTTCAGGGTTGTTTGGTGTCCAGTGTGTGAACACGCAAACAGATATTGACAGAGAGTGTCTCTGACTCCCACCATTCATAATCGGAAACAAAAATTTGGACCACAACGTGTGATGCAGCAGCCGCTCGAAAACGATCAGCCGAGTGCAGCACCCGTGTGGGCAAGAGCTCGCGAAATTCCTCCAAGCAGCGGATAGTTCAGGGTTGTTTGGTGTCCAGTGTGTGAACACGCAAACAGATATTGACAGAGAGTGTCTCTGACTCCCACCATTCACAATCGGAAACAAAAATTTGGAC
>NW_907113.1:0-1002 GCF_000209065.1 Trypanosoma cruzi | reverse complement strand
TGCGCGGCGTGGCGGCCCGGCTAGCTGTGTCTGCTGCTGCGACCTCATCCCCGGCCTCCATCCCGTGCATCGCCGCCCCCGCTGCCTGACGCTCCTCCTCATGGCTCTGCTGCATCCGGCACAACTCCTCCTTCAGCTTGGCATTCTCTTCCTTCAGACTCAGCAGAGAATGCAAGGCATCGGAATCACCACCGGGCTCCTTGAACGAATTCAGCTGCTCCAGAAACCTCGCTTCAAGCTCCGCCTCCTGCTCCTCCAGTTTATGCCGAAGCAGATCATCGTGCTCCGCAATGCGGTCGCTTGCCTCAAGCAGCGCAGCCTCAATCTCCTCCTCATGGCTCTGCTGCATCCGACACAACTCCTCCTTCAGCTTGGCATTCTCTGCCGCCATCTCGGCCTCCATCCGGTGCATGGTCGCCTCCGCATCGGCACACTGCCGTGCAAGACGCTCCACCTCTCCCACAGCGCTATCCCGGGCCAGTGTGGCGCTTGACAAGGCAGCCTCCAGCTCCGCTAGCCGCCCTCGAAGCTCTGTCACGAGGCCCTCCGGTTCGGCCTGGCCATCCCCGGACACGGCATCACCAGTCGCCGTGCGGTGCTGCTCGGTGCCAACGCCAAAAACGTCATCGCCATCGTCACCCTGGTCAGGAAATGACCCTGGTTCCTTCGACGGCGCGCCCATGCTGGCAAACGGGTTCGTGGACGACGCGGCTGCGCGGCGTGGCGGCCCGGCTAGCTGTGTCTGCTGCTGCGACCTCATCCCGGCCTCCATCCGGTGCATCGCCGCCCCCGCTGCCTGACGCTCCTCCTCATGGCTCTGCTGCATCCGGCACAACTCCTCCTTCAGCTTGGCATTCTCTTCCTTCAGACTCAGCAGAGAATGCAAGGCATCGGAATCACCACCGGGCTCCTTGAACGAATTCAGCTGCTCCAGAAACCTCGCTTCAAGCTCCGCCTCCTGCTCCTCCAGTTTATGCCGAAGCAGATCATCGTGCTCCGCAA
>NW_907112.1:0-1002 GCF_000209065.1 Trypanosoma cruzi | reverse complement strand
GGCTGCAGGTGAGCGGCAACCTCTGCCGTGAATCCCCATCGGAAGCTTTTGCTGTTTTTAACCTCAAATTGAATCTCCGCGGCTCCACGGTGTCTGTGTCCGGCAACCGATTCATGTCCAGCGCTGGCACGCCGACAGTTCTGTGGATACCTGCAGCTCCCAGAGAACTCACAAACGGAGCGATTGTGGCCGCGTGCAACACTGTGAACGGCGAGGAGGGAGTGCAATACAGCATCCCGTCCGTGTACAATGTCACTATTCTGACCTGCAGCGATCCATGCGCCCTTGCGGCGTCGTGCTTCCCCGCCTACACGACGACGGCGTCGAGTGATGGCTGTGCCTGCAGGTGCGCTGAGGGCGGCCACGGCGATGCGTGCCTGCCCGTTGCTGTCCCCGAGCCACCGAGCACCGACGGCGCCGACTTGTGCGTGCGGGATGTGCGTGTGGGTGTGAAGGTGAACGCCGGTCTCGGGACGTCGGTGGCGTGCTACGTTGGTGTGACCTTTGCGGCAGACGTCGTGGTGGACGTGGAGTCGATGTCAGGGAGCGTGCGCAACGTGACGCTGGCGAACTGCACGTTTTTTGGCGGAGCGAGCCTGTACGTTGTCGGGTGGCGGTCCGACCCGCCTGCTGGCGAGCGCGCCGATGTTTTGGTGAGCGGGCTTGAGTCGCGCTCCGGCGGCGGCGTGGTGGTGGCGAGCCGGTTTTCGCCGGGCTCGCGCGTCACTGTGGTGGACTCGGTGCTGGTCGCAGAGAAGCGTGTTGCGTACCGCGGCGCCTACGACCTTGGCGACCTCTCCGCGTGCCTCGTAGTGCACAACGTGAATCTGACGGGTAGCGTGCTGACCATCGCGCGCACGCAGGTGGCGGCTGTGTTCGGCGACGCTGTTGGCGTGTTGTTTGTTGGCGGCGTGGCGCTGTCGTCGCGCGGTGCGCTGTACGTGGACGGGCTGTTGGTGCAGACGGCGCTGGGGCTGTGCGTGTTGGTGGAGGGCGGTGTTG
>NW_907111.1:0-1002 GCF_000209065.1 Trypanosoma cruzi | reverse complement strand
TTCACCTTCCCGTGCTGATGTTCATGCTGATCACTCTTCTCAATGACGGTTGCCTGATGACGATCGGCTATGACCGCGTGGTACCGTCGAAGCTGCCGCAGCGGTGGAACCTTCCTGTTGTGTTCACGAGATCCATTATTCTGTCTGCGGTTGCTTGTTCTTCTTCGCTGATGCTGTTGTGGATTGCCCTTGAGGGCTGGGGCGAAGAGACTTATCCAAATTCTTGGTTCAAGGCTCTTGGCCTTGCGCAGCTGAAGCAAGGAAAGGTTGTGACGCTGCTTTATCTTAAGATTTCCATCTCTGATTTCTTGACGCTCTTTTCTTCTCGTACTGGCGGACGCTGGTTCTTCACGATGGCACCGGGACTTGTGTTGCTTATTGGTGCGATTATCTCGCTTTTTGTGTCGTCGATGGTTGCCTCCTTTTGGCATACGTCTCGTCCGGATGGTTTGCTAACGGAGGGTCTTGCGTGGGGAGACACGAACAGCGAGAGGCTGTTGCCGCTGTGGGTGTGGATCTACTGCATTGTATGGTGGCTTATTCAGGACGCTGTGAAGGTGGGGGCGCACATGCTCATGCAGTGGATGGACCTGTTTGGCTGCGTCTCGAAGGCATATGGCGGGAAGGTTGTTGAACAGTATGAGGACGAAACATCTAATTCAGGGAATAAAAATGAATCAAAGGAACCCACGGTGTAATTGTATTTGTGATTAAATTAACTTTTGTGTGGCGAGAGGAATGGCTCCACCAAATGTGTTTTTCTTTCCTCCCCTTTTTCATTGCCCTGGGCCAGTGGAGGTACTGAAGATTAGCATTGAGCCGTATTCGGCGACTGCGGTGCGTGCTTTTGTTTATTGCGCCGAAGAGGCGTGCGAAGTGAGGATTCACCACACTGTTGAGGGTTATATTTGCAGTCTGTGGTGTTTTTAATGGTAATTTTTTTTTTTCCCCTTTCCTTGGACATTTTGTTTTTGTTGTTTTAATTAAGCTGAAGAAAAAAGA
>NW_907110.1:0-1002 GCF_000209065.1 Trypanosoma cruzi | reverse complement strand
TCGTCCATTTGCAGCTGCCGTGAACTTTGACCCGAGGCAAGTAGCGGTGACAAATGGAGACGTGCGTGTAGCGGCCCACGAGTTGGGACATGCTCTTGGGTTTGTACGGGAGATGTTTTTGATTTTAAATATGATTTCCGAGGTGTTGAACGTGCGCGGGAGTTCCAAGGTGTCGGTGATTTCAACACCGAAGACGAAGGCGATGGCGCGTCAGTACCACAACTGCCCCACGCTTGAGGGCATTGAGCTGGAGGACGAGGGTGGTTCTGACACTTTGCTGTCGCATTGGAGGAAACGCAACATGAAGGACGAGATGATGACTAGTGATATGGATGTTGGGCTGTACTCGGCACTGACGCTTGCAGCATTTGAGGACATGGGTGTTTATTTGGCAAACTACAGTGCGGCGGAGTTGTTGTGGTGGGGCAACAACTCTGGCTGTGGGCTGCTGGAAAAGAAGTGCTTGACCGACGGCATCAGCGAATACCCTGATCTGTTCTGCAATCAGTTTGACGTCTATGATTTCTGCACGTACGACCGTCTGTCTCTGGGGCGCTGTAAAATGAAGAGGCACGAGGAAGCCCTGCCAGAGGAGTATCGGTACTTCGCTGATCCCCGAGTTGGCGGTGATGACCTCTTCATGAGCAGATGTCCGTATGTCAGGGCGTATTCTAATACTGGGTGCACCAACGGCGATCCTTCCGTAATGCCTGGCAGTGTTGTTGGTCCGAACTCGCGGTGCGTGAAGGGGCAGGAACTTCAATTCGACGGCGAATATATTGGCGATGTGTGCGTGGACACTCGATGCGGCGACGGCACAGTGAGCGTGCGGTTCCTTGATGACGATGCGTGGCACGAGTGCCAGGAGGGTGAAACCGTCACGCCGCCATCGGGTCCGTGGCGTGGGAGCATTGTGTGCCCCCAATACGCCGATGTGTGCACCGCCTTCCCGAACATCAGCAGCCACCCAATACCGGTCGTTGACCCGCCTCTAGCGGACGA
>NW_907109.1:0-1002 GCF_000209065.1 Trypanosoma cruzi | reverse complement strand
CATCACAAAAGGCCATGCGACAAGAGTTCAACAGCGATTGGGTCAATGGATGAGAAAATGATGACAATGATAAACAAACGGATGAGCTTGAGAGTTGCGTGGTGTTCTTTTCGCCCAAAAGGGGCGGAAAGAGAAAAAAGAACGATGCTCGTTCAATGCGTGCATTATTTTGCTTAGGTGATGCATGCACAGCAAGTGTAACTCATTGCCCTCCGTGTCGTGGGCCTGTCAATTTCCGTCAGCGTGTGTTTTCATGACAGCCAAAGGAGGCCGTATATTTGAAGAGAGAGATAAAAAGCCGAGACGCCGGAAAGTACTATCAGAATTCATTCACACAGTGAAACAAGTCCCAAATGGTGATGGCACAACAGTTTTTTAAAAATAGAAAAGAAACATGCACAGTAATATCATTTTATTTGTCGGCCGAAGCCTTGACAATTGCAAGAAAGTCCCCTAAATTCCTCTCAAGCTTCTTTCATGTAACTTGAATTTTATTTCCCCGCAATCATTTGGAGCCAAAACAACAGTAAACCGCAAAAGCATCGTTTTCATTTTACTCGGCGCCAAACATTAGCTACGCCGGCCCTATCGTATCGCTAAATGAAACCAGTACCAACGGAAAGTGGCGGGTTGGTGGCGAGACATCCCCGCCGCACGGATACACGCGCAGCACACGTGTCCTCCGGTGAGAGGGCGGCCGCTTACACGAAGCTGCCACTCCGGTCACGACTCGCGGTGTGGCGGCCACACGGACTGCAGTTGTGGCAGTGCTCCGCCGTCTCCTCCTCGCGGCCGCATTCGCACGCCATCAGCAGCACGACAACGTTGGCGAGGGCCGCCACAGTCAGAGCCGCGTGTGTGCTTGTGTGTTTGGCAGCGCCTATACTTGCAGAGCAGCTGTGCGCCACAAGAGAGTCTGAAGAAAGCAACGGCAGAGAGAGGCAGATAGCACACACGCAAATTACTCATATCATCGCACACACACACACACACAGCAGCGGA
>NW_907108.1:0-1002 GCF_000209065.1 Trypanosoma cruzi | reverse complement strand
TGCTTGAGGAATTTCGCGAGCTCTTGCCTACACGGGTGCTGCACTCGGCTGATCGTTTTCGAGCGGCTGCTGCATCACACGTTGTGGTCTAAATTTTTGTTTCCGATTGTGAATGGTGGGAGTCAGAGGCACTCTCTGTCAATATCTGTTTGCGTGTTCACACACTGGACACCAAACAACCCTGAACTATCCGCTGCTTGGAGGAATTTCGCGAGCTCTTGCCCACACGGGTGCTGCACTCGGCTGATCGTTTTCGAGCGGCTGCTGCATCACACGTTGTGGTCTAAATTTTTGTTTCCGATTGTGAATGGTGGGAGTCAGAGGCACTCTCTGTCAATATCTGTTTGCGTGTTCACACACTGGACACCAAACAACCCTGAACTATCCGCTGCTTGGAGGAATTTCGCGAGCTCTTGCCCACACGGGTGCTGCACTCGGCTGATCGTTTTCGAGCGGCTGCTGCATCACACGTTGTGGTCTAAATTTTTGTTTCCGATTGTGAATGGTGGGAGTCAGAGGCACTCTCTGTCACTATCTGTTTGCGTGTTCACACACTGGACACCAAACAACCCTGAACTATCCGCTGCTTGGAGGAATTTCGCGAGCTCTTGCCCACACGGGTGCTGCACTCGGCTGATCGTTTTCGAGCGGCCGCTGCATCACACGTTGTGGTCCAAATTTTTGTTTCCGATTGTGAATGGTGAGAGTCAGAGGCACTCTCTGTCACTATCTGTTTGCGTGTTCACACACTGGACACCAAACAACCCTGAACTATCCGCTGCTTGGAGGAATTTCGCGAGCTCTTGCCTACACGGGTGCTGCACTCGGCTGATCGTTTTCGAGCGGCTGCTGCATCACACGCTGTGGTCCAAATTTTTGTTTCCGATTGTGAATGGTGAGAGTCAGAGGCACTCTCTGTCACTATCTGTTTGCGTGTTCACACACTGGACACCAACAACCCTGAACTATCCGCTGCTTGGAAGAATTTCGCGAGCTCTTGCC
>NW_907107.1:0-1002 GCF_000209065.1 Trypanosoma cruzi | reverse complement strand
CGACGGCTGTGCGGCTGCGCTGGCGTGCTTTGATGCGCTGACGGCGTCGTTCTTCCGACTGCGTGGTGCAGCTGCCGCGCCGGCGGTGTGGGCGACGCGTGCCTGCCGTTCGACGTGCCGCCTGCGAGGGCCGGCGGTGGTGGCGATACTGCGCAGGACTGCGTGAGTGGCGTGACGCTGACGGAGTCCGTGACGGTTGGCGGCGGGCGTGCGACGGCGTGCTTCGACTCGGTGGTGTTCAGCGGACCGATCACTGTGGCGGTGGACCTGCGCTCGATGGACTTGTCCGCTGACGCGCTGAACGTGACGCTGCGCCACTGTGTGCTTGTGGGCGGCGCGCAGCTGCGGATTGGCGGCCTCAGCGAGAGCACGGCGCGCCTGGTTCCGCACGCCCTCGTCAACATGACGAATGTGACGTCGCTGGAGGGCACGATTGTGCTGCATGGCACGATGCCGCTGCACTCGAGTGTGCTGCTGGCGAACTCAACGCTGCGCGCGACGGTTGGCGGTTCGCGGTACGTGCCGACGACCCGTGGCCATGCGGGGTCCCGGTACGGCCCCGCGCTTGTCCTGGACGGTTCCCGGCTTCTGTCGACACGGTTTGTCATGACGCGGTCTACGCTGGTGTGTGGCGGGGGCTCGTGCGCTGCGATCCTCGTGGAGCACGGCCTTGGCGTGCACCTGTCCAGCGTCTTCTACATGGACAACTGCGTCGTTATGTCGCGGGCACACGTGATGTACGCTCTTGCGTCGGACCTGCGTGTCAGCGGCGGCTCCGTGTTCTCCATACAGAAAAACTCGTGGAGTGCGCCGAGCACCGAGTACTACAAAGGCGCGCTTGTGTTTGGGGACGTTGCGGTGGATGGCGGCAGCGTGCTGCAGGTTGTGTCCAGCGAGTTCCGTCTTGGCTTCGCCATGCTCATGACAACCACGCTGACTGTGACTGGTGGCGGCTGGCTGGTGCACCGCGACACGAGTTCCGCACCGCCTACGTTGTGCACG
>NW_907106.1:0-1002 GCF_000209065.1 Trypanosoma cruzi | reverse complement strand
TCGGGTGGAGGATTTACTGCTGGAGGGAAAGGATCGCATCACCAGCATGGGGCTGAATGATTTTATTCGGAGGTACATTAATCCCAGTGAAGCTGTTGTTGGGTGCAATTTGCCGATGAGATGTATTTTTTTTGATCTCGGTGCTCACGTAAAAGATGCTCAGCTTCTCGGCAAAATTTTACTCCTACAGGAATATAAGGTGCTGAAAGATATTTACAGATTGCATATAGTGGAGTATATCAGTTCCAGACTACGCCAAACATGACTACTATTAAGGAGCTTTCCGAGTCTCCTTTTGACAAATCGAAAGTGACATTATCACTTGTGTATGTTTCTGAGCGAAACACATTTGTACAGGTGACTTCAGTTGGAGTAAACTTTGTGAAGGGTGGTAAAGGAGTATATATTATCTGTAAAAATGAATTTGGCATTCAGCATGCAAGTGCGGATGCCAATTTGAGATTACTTGTGTTCTCAAGCTCAAGATTTGTATCCGTTGTGGATCTCAATACCCACCATACAAGGGCGTCACTTGAGCTGGATAACGAAGTTTCATGTTTGGTAATTTCATCTTCGCAGGGTTTTGTAATTGGAGAATGGAACTCCGGTGCCGTTTGTTTGTATGAGGTTCAGGATGGAGAGATTTTATTGAAGGGTCGCATTTTTTGTTCGGCAACCTCGTGTTCCATGTGTATTTTGTCACACCTTCATACACCACGACTTGTTGTTGGATTACTGAATGGGTATATTGCGGATATTTCTTTGGAATCAATGTTAATGGGAAGTGCTGCTCGGGAAACATTTATTAGGATGCAGCCTGTGCAATTATTTAATTTGGAAAGCCATAATGCAGTTCTTTGCCTTGGAGAAGTACCTCTCATCATCATTCTTTGCGATACGGGCTTTCAACTTACTGGAATTGATTTCAATGATGTTGCGGCGTGCGCTATAATAGAAGGTTCCCACATTTCATCTAAATACATATTCTTTCTCAGAGTGAAA
>NW_907105.1:0-1002 GCF_000209065.1 Trypanosoma cruzi | reverse complement strand
TGCCGCTTCAAGGCGCCATCACAACGCCCGTGCGGTGAAGCATCCCACTCGCACCGCCCAACTGCGGCCAGAAGGTGCCGCTGGCTCCAAAGGACAGTCGCGGCTGTCTCGTCCCGCAGTCCCAATGGCGTTGGGCGTGGCACTCGCACGGCGGGGCGGCCGGTGCGCCATGCGGCCGCACTGCAACGCCTGTCGGTGAAACAGTCAAGGCCCACCGCCCCCGCAGCAACACAACGTGCAATTGGCCACAACACCGCCACATTATCGCCCTTTTTTATTTTATTCACGTTGTCCGTCGGTTTGCCCTATCACTGGCGATAAAAATAACTCCGCACTCTCGCAGAGAAAGAAAAAAGCGCGATCCCACCGTCCCGCCGCGGCCCAACACTCTCGTCCACCCACCGCCATTGCCGCACAGGAGACCGCAGTCACATCGCAGAGTCAGCACCACAATGTGCACCACACCATCGTGCAGTGAACAATGGACGAGACGCGGCCACGCATCGCCCCGCTCCATTTTCCCACCCATCAAGCGTTGCGTGCCCGCACAAAGTAGCAAGCAGAATCAGAGTGCACACAAACCCAACAATCCCCTCACTCGCTGAAGCACATTATTCGCATGGAGTGACAACATTTAAAAACACACCAGCAGTAGCTGGCTGCATGGAATTTCCCTGCCAACCCCCTGAATACACACAACAACTCTGCGGAATAACAGTGGCAGCCCCTCGGTGTTCCCCGCAGTCCACATGACAGGAAGAATTCCACGCACACATATTTCCGGATTCCTCGCTAATTGAGTGCACATCAACAGAGCGTAAAAAAATACGCGTGCAGGATGGATTTAAATACGTGAAAAAGTCGGCCTGTTTCGTTTGATGGTGTTGGCGAGCAGTCCCACACAATCCAATCAAAGTGACACGCCGGACAGAATGGCGTCCGTCAATCAATAAATGAATGCGACACTGAAAAGGAGCAGAGAAGAGTTGGCGCATGCGATGC
>NW_907104.1:0-1002 GCF_000209065.1 Trypanosoma cruzi | reverse complement strand
AACCGCGTGATATGCCGTCTGCGGGGGTTGTCCGCTGATCGCACGTATGCAAAGGATGCCTGTATTCCGCGAGAGTCCAAAAACTCATATATCCGTCGCAGCTCCCACGTCATGGCGTGTGATTTTGGGCTGCCTTTATTCGCCGCTCCTTGCAGCGAAGTGTTGTCCGCCCAAACGTCCATGGGGGATGGCAAGATGGCGGAAAAGGCCGATAAGGCCAAGCGTACCGCACATGCCTCGGCCTGCATGATAAGAAAAGGCATCTTCCATTTCCCCCGGCAGTTTTAGCGTAAACAAAGTCTGGGATGAAAACGGCGCCCCATCCATGGAGCGATGCGTCCGTGATGATGGCGGCCGATGCCTTTTTCGGTGGGCTTGAGGCTTCGCTTACGATTATATTCTCGATGCTGTGTCGCAATCTCTCGCCCAAGCCAACCGCTGACGGCAGAAGGTTCACCGGGGATGTCTCCCGCACAATTCCCCGGTAAAGTGCGGACAATCGTCGTCGCACTGCCTTGATGAAAAAGTATTATGCACAAAAGTGTGCACAAAATGGCCGCCGCATACAAAAAGCGTGACGCCATAACCTCCATTCCCGCGATGGTTGAAGAATTGAGTGACGGCACGGCGCATACAGACCGGACAAACCTTCCACTCAGGGATACCGCCCGGTGTGCGTGACCAAGCTGCACCCCCAGGAAGGTGTACTGCGTGGCGCCCGATTCGCGGTCCTCCCTATCGTGGCGTGACAACTGTCCGCATTACGAAGCACTTGGGCCTCCCACAATGTCGCGTCGCTTTTCGACCCTGCAATGCGTATATTACCGATCCATACGTCGATACGCACCGATGGAGGTGCGGCCCAGAGGCGGTGAACCACCGTCGTCACCCCCGCAATTGCCGAAGTAATAATAATCTGGAGAATTTCTGGGCCGGCCTTGTATCCCACTGGGTGCCGTGTCAGCTCCACCAGCGTACCGTCCTCCACGCGGCATCGAAAGA
>NW_907103.1:0-1002 GCF_000209065.1 Trypanosoma cruzi | reverse complement strand
AATGAGAGTGTGTGTGCGCTGGTAGTCCCACGCTTCGGCTTTTTGTTTTGTTTTTCTTTTGGATTTTGTGGTTGAGTGCACCCATTCCGCGGCTGCGTGTGTGTGTGTGTGATGATATGAGTAATTTGCGTGTGTGCTTATCTGCCTCTCTCTGCCGTTGCTTTCTTCAGACTCTCTTGTGGCGCACAGCTGCTCTGCAAGTATAGGCGCTGACAAACACACACACACATGCACACACATGCCGTGCTTAAAACGCTGAGAATGCACGCACGCACAGGATTGTGGCTGCCGAGGCCCTCGCGAGGGGGAAAAAACCTGCATTTTTTTTTTTTGACATGTTGCTCGGTGTGTGCTGACGCGTGACGAATAACAACACGCCCCAATAAGCAGAAAAGAAGTAAAACAAAATGGCGCTGAGCGGCACACCGGTAAGCCAAAAATACGCAATCACCAATAAAAAAGCCGGCGATCACCCAGCAGGCACATCAAGCGTCCTCAAAACCAACCTGGAACAGACAAAAAAAAAGAGACAATCATAGAAAACAAAGATCCCCGCCCCCAAACAGGAAAAACATTAAAGAAAACGCGATTCTTTTTTTTGTCCTTACTGCCGGGGTTGGCCGCCGCAAGAAATAAAAAATGGTAGGGCGGTGGCCCCGGACGCTAGATACAGCACGACGTGTCGAATTATCCAAGTTGCAGCGGCTGCCCCGGACGTTAGATACGGGACGACGTGTCGAATTATCCAAGTTGCAGCGGCTGCCCCGGACGTTAGATACAGCACGACGTGTCGAATTATCCAAGTTGCAGCGGTGGCCTCGGGTGTTAGATATATGACGACTTACAGTAGTAACCACGCTGCGGCTGCGCATCCTAAACATGTCTTTTTCGTTTTCCAGGGGACAACGCAAATGTGCTCGATTGTTCGAAGATCGACATTAATACTTTACGTGAAAAGGAGTCGCGCGACCGCATTTTTTTAGCTCAGGGCAAACACGCTCA
>NW_907102.1:0-1002 GCF_000209065.1 Trypanosoma cruzi | reverse complement strand
CCAAGGCAAACATTGCCGCCCTGCTTCTCAGCCTCACGCGTGTACCACTCGCCGTACAGAAGGCGGTTCAGGAGGATTGTAGAAAACACCACAGAAGAGAAAATAAAGTTGTAGTGCTTGGCGGGGTCCTTCGCAAAAATCGTCCGAGTAACCAACACAATGGATGCTGCGCCAAAACCGTTGCCCATGGCAGCCAAGACGTACGGCAGCGGCAGTGCGGCCCTGGGCATCACGAGGAATAAAACCAGCGACAGGATCACGAACACATCAGCAAAATAGACAGAAACGACAATCGAAACCCTGTCCTCCGCCCTGCGTTTCTGCGACCACACCTCGAAGTAGCTCATCATTAGCCGACCCGCCGCACTTCCCACCCCGTTCAGCACTGTGAGAAGCGTTTTGACGGCGTTGTCCACCTCCTTGTCAGCAAGTGCGGCGTAGATGAAGCTGGCGTTGTAGATAATCACAAACACAGTGCCCATAATGGAGAAAATGCTCCAGAAAAAGGCCCACAACTCCAGCGTTTTCAGGTTCTGGAGAAAGGTCGTCTGGTACTGCGGCGCAATGTAGTCGACGTCCGTCTCCACACTCTTTGGGAGGCCACCAGCCGCCGCAGGCTCGTTCGCCGCCTCATCACTTGCATTCGGTCTGTCCATCCCACTGCAGTCATCCTCCTCCCGTTGTGTCTCCCTCCTCTCAAGACACGAAACTGGCAGCGCCATCAGCGGAAGTGCCACAATGACAGCAATCAAGATGGATGCAAATATGATGCGCTGCGTCCTCCCCCACTCCAGATACGCAATCAATGCGCTCTGCAGAGGCAAGTATATAACCAGCAAGACAACAAACGCAATACCGATCGCGAGGCGAACTGTGGGTGGTTTCTGGCGGAGGTAAACGGATTTGCGTGCCAGTCGTCTCTGCTTTTCCTCGATGCCCAGGCATTTCTCTTCATAGCCAGTCAGGTGGTACGACGGGAGTAGCACAAAGAGAAAACCCGCA
>NW_907101.1:0-1002 GCF_000209065.1 Trypanosoma cruzi | reverse complement strand
CCCCAAGTGCGCATGCATATGAGTGTGTCGGATGCGTCCAACGTGACGGATGTGGGAACAACGCTGAGCACGCAGCACGGCAGCAGAAGCAAAAAAAGCAAAAAACAATCATTATTTTATATTACGTGTTATGTCGGATTAATAAAGAGGAGCACAAATCACTGCAGTTGAGTGCCGGCACTCACATCACACAATTCCCCTCAGCACAGACTGCTGTAAGCCAGCACGGACACAGCAAGCACCAGCGGGGCATAAACCCACGCAGGGCTGCTGGGACTGCCGTCAATTTTGCGAAGACGTGACGGTGCGCGGGTGGTCCTCGTAGTTGGCGCCTCTGTAGTCGTAATGCTTGGCGCCTCCGTGGTAGTCGTGGTCGTAGTTGGTGCTTGTGTAGTGGTCGTCGTGGTCGTAGTTGTTGTTGTTGTTGTTGTTGTTGTTGTCGTAGTAGTAGTAGTAGTAGTAGTCGTGGTGGTCGTGGTGGTGGTAGAAGCGTTCTCACCACTCGCTGTCACGCTCACGGACGGGCAGCAGCACACGGCGAGCACCAACAGGACGCATAGCAGACGGCACGTCATCATCATCGTGAGTGTGGTCGTTCAGTGGTGTGGGGCTGATCTGCACAGTGAGGAAAATGGAGAGCAACAGAGAAGAGAGGTGCGGCAGACGCACACAGAGGGCATACCAAACAAGACGAGAAAGCAGCAGCCAGGCGTGCACCGTACGCCGCACACCACGCACGACACACACTCCAATCCGCGGCAACAGGCACACGCAAACACACACAGTCATGCAGCGAGAACAGCACACAGATGGAGGAGGGAGAGACCAGCAAGGGCGGCACACAAGGCCCCACCACATGTACTGCACATGGCGAGAGCGTCTGTCGTGTCCGCACCTCTCACAGACGGCCTTCACGCAAAAGTGGAGGCGCGGCGCCCACAGCAACAAAAAAGCAATGAAACAAGAAAAAAGCAATCCCCGCACACCACGAGAATTCATAAT
>NW_907100.1:0-1002 GCF_000209065.1 Trypanosoma cruzi | reverse complement strand
TGTCCTTACTGCCGGGGTTGGCCGCCGCAAGAAATAAAAAATGGTAGGGCGGTGGCCCCGGACGCTAGATACAGCACGACGTGTCGAATTATCCAAGTTGCAGCGGCTGCCCCGGACGTTAGATACGGGACGACGTGTCGAATTATCCAAGTTGCAGCGGCTTCCCCGGACGTTAGATACAGCACGACGTGTCGAATTATCCAAGTTGCAGCGGCTGCCCCGGACGTCAGATACAGCACGACGTGTCGAATTATCCAAGCTGCAGCGGTGGCCTCGGGCGTTAGATATATGACGACTTACAGTAGTAACCACGCTGCGGCTGCGCATCCTAAACACGTCTTTTTCGTTTTCCAGGGGACAACGCAAATGTGCTCGATTGTTCGAAGATCGACATTAATACTTTACGTGAAAAGGAGTCGCGCGACCGCATTTTTTTAGCTCAGTGGCAAACACGCTCACAATGTCATCCGGGGACGCGGGTTCGATTCCCGCAGAAGCCTAAGTTTTTTCCATTTTTTTTTTTGAATTCTTGTTTCATATTGCTTTTTAAACTTCTGGTTTGCAGGACGGTGTGCGAGTTCTGCAATCGCACTGATTCCATCTGTTTCGTGGTTTGTGCGGCTGCGGCTGCGGTGGTGGCCGCGTGAGAGTGAGTGTGAGAGAGCCATGCACCGCCCGCATACACACACTTCCTTCTCTCTCTGTGTGTGTGTCCCCTTGCATGGACTCTCGTCGTCGCCTCACCCCACGAAGCACACACAATAATGTGCCCATTGTATATATGCATGCACACCCATGCAGGCCCGTTGGTGCTCTCTTTTGCACGACACGCACCGCTGCCGTCCTGCCTGGCTGCATGGGCGGAGCACCGTAACTGTTTCTGTTTTGTTTTCATTGCATTGAGTGGGCGACCTCTCTCTCTCTCCCTGTGTGTTTGTTTTGCTTTACGGGAGCAATGAGAGTGTGTGTGCGCTGGTAGTCCCACGCTTCGGCTTTTTGTTT
>NW_907099.1:0-1002 GCF_000209065.1 Trypanosoma cruzi | reverse complement strand
CCCCCATTCGCTTCAAAGCCTCCTCAAGTTCAGCCTTTTCTTTCTCGGCACTCTCCAACACTAGCTTTACAACGTTGCAGCTTCGCCTCCATTTGCTGTAACCGCTTTTCTGTCACCTGACTCTCCTGCGGCACCGATGAAGACATCGCGTCAATGGCGGCCAAGAGTTTCTCCGTTTCATCATCTTCAATATCGAGAAAAAGATGGTCCATGTCTTTCGCAATGAAGTCATCCGGGGGGTACAAAGGCGGGAGCGGAGTTGACACGCCCCTGTAGAGGCTATCCGGTAGCCATTGACTCCACTTCTCTGCAAATTTGTGAATAATTCGCTCCGTCGCATGGTACTCCACTTCTAAAGGAACGAGTACCCGACGGATAGCACGTCGTAAAATGATTCGGCGATGCACCACTTCCCTAGCGGCTTCCATTCCCTCCGGAAGTAGGCATAACTTCTTGTGTGGCTCCACTACATGACCCAAAACGGCCGACGCATAATGCTGGCACCGTTTCAAGCGCTTCGTTATTTTGGCTACTTCTTCTACAATCGAACGCACGACTTGAACCTTGCGGTCAACCTCATACATCAACGCGGTAACTGAAGGTTCCTCGCGTCCGTCTTTGATTGATGGAAAAAACATTTTCCATGCGGATGTTTTTTCAACATCATTACTGGCCTGCGCCTCTGCCTTAATGGCTTCCATAACTGCAGGGGCCATGGCTTGCGCACTATCCAGAATCTTCGCCGCCTCTCTTAGTTTTGATTCTCCCATCTGAACAGCGGCATCGAGATGGCTTCTCTCTGCAAGACTCGTTAGCGGCACTTCTGGATCGTAGAACAACTTTACTTCCTTCATACTTTCCAACACTCGAGGTACGTTTTCCTTCGCATCGTTTAATTGTGAGTTGGTAATCTCAAGAAGTTGAATAGACGTTTTCAACTCCTTTTCCATGAGATCCTGATGGAGTTTTAAGGGAACATTGAGCGCCAAAACCGCCTGCCGC
>NW_907098.1:0-1002 GCF_000209065.1 Trypanosoma cruzi | reverse complement strand
CGTGTTAGGATGCGCAGCCGCAGCGTGTTACTACTGTAAGTCGTCATATATCTAACGCCCGAGGCCACCGCTGCAGCTTGGATAAATTCGACACGTCGTGCTGTATCTAACGTCCGGGGCAGCCGCTGCAACTTGGATAATTCGACACGTCGTCCCGTATCTAACGTCCGGGGCAGCCGCTGCAACTTGGATAATTCGACACGTCGTCCTGTATCTAGCGTCCGGGGCCACCGCCCTACCATTTTTTATTTCTTGCGGCGGCCAACCCCGGCAGTAAGGACAAAAAAAAGAATCGCGTTTTCTTTAATGTTTTTCCTGTTTGGGGGCGGGGATCTTTGTTTTCTATGATTGCCTCTTTTTTTTTGTCTGTTCCAGGTTGGTTTTGAGGACGCTTGATGTGCCTGCTGGGTGATCGCCGGCTTTTTTATTGGTGATTGCGTATTTTTGGCTTACCGGTGTGCCGCTCAGCGCCATTTTGTTTTACTTCTTTTCTGCTTATTGGGGCGTGTTGTTATTCGTCACGCGTCAGCACACACCGAGCAACATGTCAAAAAAAAAAAATGCAGGTTTTTTCCCCCTCGCGAGGGCCTCGGCAGCCACAATCCTGTGCGTGCGTGCATTCTCAGCGTTTTAAGCACGGCATGTGTGTGCATGTGTGTGTGTGTTTGTCAGCGCCTATACTTGCAGAGCAGCTGTGCGCCACAAGAGAGTCTGAAGAAAGCAACGGCAGAGAGAGGCAGATAAGCACACACGCAAATTACTCATATCATCACACACACACACACGCAGCCGCGGAATGGGTGCAGTCAACCACAAAATCAAAAAGAAAAACAAAACAAAAAGCCGAAGCGTGGGACTACCAGCGCACACACACTCTCATTGCTCCCGTAAAGCAAAACACACACACAGGGAGAGAGAGAGAGGTCGCCCACTCAATGCAATGAAAACAAAACAGAAACAGTTACGGTGCTCCGCCCATGCAGCCAGGCAGGACGGCAGCGG
>NW_907097.1:0-1002 GCF_000209065.1 Trypanosoma cruzi | reverse complement strand
TTCTCTGCGACACGGAAGAACCTCTGGAAGAGGGTGAGTGTGGATGCCGTGGATGCGCCCCGCGTTGGGCGGCTGGCCATGGAACCGCGGAGGCGCATAATTCAACCCGGCGCCTCTTCGTGTTGGGCTGGGCATGCCTGCCAGCACCTGTGCAGCTATCCTCGTTGGCATTTATCTCCTTGCTGGATAGACGCGGAGCCGTTAATGAGCTGGACCAAGGCGGTGCCTCAGCCACTTGTATGGTTGGCCCAGCGTGCGGCTACCTTGTTATGCCATATGGCTTCATTTTTGATCACTTTGGTCCCAAACCGGTTTTCATACTGAGCATGGTGCTGTTTCCGCTCGGGGCGCTGCTGTTTGCGCTGTCATTTCGCGGGACAATTGAGGGCTCTGTGGTGCGTCTAAGCGTTTTCAACGCCATTCTGACACTCGGATGCACTCTGTATGACGTAGTATACATAATGACGATCATGAGCCATTTCCCGATCAGCAAGGGCCCTGTCGTGGCCATTTTGAAGTCGTACATCGGACTGGGCTCCGCCATTGTGGGAAGCATCCAGCTGGCCTTTTTTGACGGGAGGCCGGACCACTACTTCTATTTTCTGATTGTGCTGTTTTTTGTGACTGGATCTGCGGGTTTCTTCCTTGTGCCACTCCCGTCGTACCACCTGACTGGCTATGAGGAGAAACACCTTGGCATCGAGGAAAAGGAGAGACGACTGGCACGCAAATCCGTTTACCTCCGCCAGCAACCACCCACAATTCGCTTCGCGATCGGCATTGCGTTTGTTGTCCTGCTGGTTATATACTTGCCACTGCAGAGCGCACTGGTTGCGTATCTGGGGTGGGGGAGGACGCAGCGCATCATATTTGCGTCCATCTTGATTGCTGTCCTTGTGGCACTTCCGTTGATGGCATTGCCCGTTTCGTGCCTTGAGAGGAGGGAGACACAACGGGAGGAGGATGACTGCGGTGGGACGGAGAGACCGAGTGCGGGTGATG
>NW_907096.1:0-1002 GCF_000209065.1 Trypanosoma cruzi | reverse complement strand
TGGGTGCACTCAACCACAAAATCAAAAAGAAAAACAAAACAAAAAGCCGATGCGTGGGACTACCAGCGCACACACACTCTCATTGCTCCCGTAAAGCAAAACACACACACAGGGAGAGAGAGAGAGGTCGCCCACTCAATGCAATGAAAACAAAACAGAAACAGTTACGGTGCTCCGCCCATGCAGCCAGGCAGGACGGCAGCGGTGCGTGTCGTGCAAAAGAGAGCACCAACGGGCCTGCATGGGTGTGCATGCATATTATACAATGGGCACATTATTGTGTGTGCTTCGTGGGGTGAGGCGACGACGAGAGTCCATGCAAGGGGACACACACACAGAGAGAGAAGGAAGTGTGTGTATGCGGGCGGTGCATGGCTCTCTCACACTCACTCTCACGCGGCCACCACCGCAGCCGCAGCCGCACAAACCACGAAACAGATGGAATCAGTGCGATTGCAGAACTCGCACACCGTCCTGCAAGCCAGAAGTTTAAAAAGCAATATGAAACAAGAATTCAAAAAAAAAAAAATGGAAAAAACTTAGGCTTCTGCGGGAATCGAACCCGCGTCCCCGGATGACATTGTGAGCGTGTTTGCCACTGAGCTAAAAAAATGCGGTCGCGCGACTCCTTTTCACGTAAAGTATTAATGTCGATCTTCGAACAATCGAGCACATTTGCGTTGTCCCCTGGAAAACGAAAAAGACGTGTTTAGGATGCGCAGCCGCAGCGTGGTTACTACTGTAAGTCGTCATATATCTAACGCCCGAGGCCACCGCTGCAGCTTGGATAATTCGACACGTCGTGCTGTATCTAACGTCCGGGGCAGCCGCTGCAACTTGGATAATTCGACACGTCGTCCCGTATCTAACGTCCGGGGCAGCCGCTGCAACTTGGATAATTCGACACGTCGTGCTGTATCTAGCGTCCGGGGCCACCGCCCTACCATTTTTTTATTTCTTGCGGCGGCCAACCCCGGCAGTAAGGACAAAAAAAAGAATCGC
>NW_907095.1:0-1002 GCF_000209065.1 Trypanosoma cruzi | reverse complement strand
ATCCTGTTTGTGTCGTACATCGCAATAAAGACTTGCGTTCCGTCCGCTCTGAAGGCAGCGCCTGTAGGCAACACGTTGGGGACATGTTGCGTTGCGATGGGCTCGACCAGTGTAACGCCATTCACTGTACTCTTTGGCATCGACCACACAGTGAAATAACCGTCCTCCGCTCCGGAAATCACCGTGTTGGTGGCAGTACAGAACGCCAGCGTGTTAATCCAGCGCGAATGGGCGCAAATTTCCACCCGCATCTCGCCCGTGCGGCTATCGAACACCTGCAACTTCCCGGCCCCGTTCGCAGCCACTGCAAAGTCCCCACCACTGACTATCTGCAGCGCCGTCACACACTCCGACGTTTCAAAAAAAGCAAATGGCTGTTTGTCGCGATCCCAAAACAGCAAACGGCCCACGGAATCCCCTGTGACGGCAAAAAGCGGGGAATCATGAAACGGATTCAGCCGCGCCGCAGTAACTGCGTGCTCCATGTGTCCCTTCACTGCCGACTGGACTCGAAACGGCGTATTTGGCGTTGCATCAAACTCCGCAAAAATCACGACCCCTTTGTTTGTGCTAACGAGGACGTGTGCGACGCCGGTAGACGAGGAGACAATGGCACCGCAACAGCCATTGCCGTTTGAACCATTGTGTGGCACAAGGCCTAGTGGAGACTCCTTTGCCCAAAGCTGTGTGGCCGACTCTGTAGTGATGAGAATGAGAAGAGAGTGATCAGGATGCAGCAGTCCTATAGGCGCAAGTGTGGCGGTACAATGTACAATCATCTCCTTCTCGGAGGTTCCAATTGGAAGTACATGAGTCTTTTTTGCTTTGATGTCCCTGACAATACAATCCTTCCTTGAGGCGTACACCAGTGCCCCGCATTCTTCAACAAAAGTAAGGTTGTTGTACAACAGCGAAGGCGGCAGACCACCCCCAGACAACGTGTGTTCCTCAACGCTCAGAAATGTGCGAGGCATCGTACACACCTCGTCTCTAGAGGTGTGA
>NW_907094.1:0-1002 GCF_000209065.1 Trypanosoma cruzi | reverse complement strand
TTCGCTGCGCACTACTTCAGGGGCCACTGGCACGTCAGTATTTGGCGGTGGCACTTGCGGTGAAGCGCTATCGCAGAGTTCTGGATGTGATAGCCTCTCATTTATACGAGCGTTGCGCATCTCTCGGTGCGCAACAAGTTCAGCTTGCATTGTAGCACGGGCTTGATCGTGGTCCGCGCGAAGCTGTTCTACCTGTTTTTGATTCTCCTCCACCATTGCAGTCAGCGCACCGCGTGTGGTGCTAATGAGCTTCTCCGCCATCGCGCGTTCATGAGACGCCTCGGACACCGCCGCGGACAAACGGGACTCCAGCTCCCTCACGCTCTTCCCTGCTGCATCGCTAGCTTCCACCATCTCGGCCTTCTTTGCAGCGAGCAGCGCAGCCAGGGCAGCGTTCTCCCCCTCCAACGCCTTCAGCTGGACGAGAGCGTCCGCCAGTTCGCGCTCCAGGATATCCACATCACCCGTAGCAGCAAGTTCCCTTCTCGCAGCGAGTTCCTCAAGTTCACGACAGCGGCTATACACACCCTCAATTGTCTTACTCGCGTCCGCCTCTGCACCCTCAATTACCGCCTCCCTCTGTGCAAGTTCCTCTGCGAGCTTCTCATTGTCAGCCTCCCTCTGTGCAAGGTCCTCTGTCAGCTTCTCATTGTCAGCCTCCCTCTGCACAAGTTCCTCCGTCAGCTTCTCATTGTCAGCCTCCCTCTGCGCAAGTTCCTCTGTCAGCTTCTCATTGTCAGCCTCCCTCTGTGCAAGTTCCTCTGCGAGCTTCTCATTGTCAGCCTCCCTCTGCACAAGTTCCTCTGCGAGCTTCTCATTGTCAGCCTCCCTCTGTGCAAGTTCCTCTGCGAGCTTCTCATTGTCAGCCTCCCTCTGCGCAAGTTCCTCTGCGAGCTTCTCATTGTCAGCCTCCCTCTGCGCAAGGTCCTCTGTCAGCTTCTCATTGTCAGCCTCCCTCTGCGCAAGTTCCTCTGCGAGCTTCTCATTGTCAGCCTCCCTCTG
>NW_907093.1:0-1002 GCF_000209065.1 Trypanosoma cruzi | reverse complement strand
GCAATGTTGGAGAGCACCTGGGCAGCCGCGCGGGAGGAGGTCCCGGAATCCGTGCACGCCTTGATGGCGATGTGGGGAGGGTTTGATGGGCCACGCAACGCCAACGATTGCGGTATTGAGAAACGACTGGAGCTGGATTTTCGCGGGGTTATTGTGCCGAGCGAAGTGGCGGTGTTGGACCTCGAGTCTGTCATGTCACACGCCGGGGAGTTGTTGGAGCGGCACTCCGCCGAAAAGGGCCTTATTTCCCTTGTGTTTGGAAACAGTCTGATGCAGTTGACGCAGCGACACGTCATTGTGACATCATCTTCCTCTGTGCTACTGCATGAAATTTTGGGTCCGCTGCTCGACCTTCTTCGCAGCCACGGCATTGATATTGAATGGGCCTCTTTTATGCGCATGAACACGACTTCCCCGTGGAGTTCCTTGTGCGAGATGAGTGAGATAATGGCACAGGAGTACGCGCAGCTGAAGTCCGTCTTCCCGTCTGGTCACCCGTACCTGACAGGGCCTCTTGATAGTGACCACTTCTTTTACTTTGTTTATGACGCGATTGAACGGAATGTTTTGGGCGCCCCACCCGAAGACGATGTGCAGATCAATGTTTATATGTACAATGTCAAGACAGATGGGTCTGGTGACGACGATGATGCTCTAAAGAGCGTCCAACAGGTGGTTCCACTGTCAGAAACAGAGTACGAGATGCTGCGCGTCTCCACAGACAACACGGCGCATCCCTTTGCGGCATTTGAAACGAACGCTATGATAGCCGCTACGAAGAAGCGGGAGCTTGTGAGGGGTCTTCTGGAGAAATTTTGCCCCGACCGATTCACGATGGTTGTGTTGCAGGACCGCTGCAGTCCTCTTGCCCAGAAAGCCAGCATCTTTGACGAGATGGAGGGCTATACCATAATGAACCGGGCAACCAACCACTTTGGTCAGGGCTACGCGTTCCACCAGACCAGCTATATTCGCGCCGAATAACGGGCCAATGAAATAACA
>NW_907092.1:0-1002 GCF_000209065.1 Trypanosoma cruzi | reverse complement strand
GGCTGATGGGTCGATATGACTCAAGCAGTTCCGGCGACTTACCGGGTTTTAAGAGTGGAACGATGGTAGCGCGTCTCCACTCAACCGGGATCGCACCGGTCGTCCAACTGTGGTTAATGCAACGAAGAAGGAATCGAAGAGCCTTTGACGAAATATGTCGCAGTGCCTCACTGTAGACTTCATCCGGTCCGGGGGCCTTGCCATACGGCGTATTACGTAGCGCAGCAAGCAGTTCCGTACGATTAAAAGGTGCGTCAAGAGGGGAGTGAAGATGGGCAACTAAACCAGATGTGGTGGCAGCTTCGTTTTTATCCTGTGGCTCAGAACTAGATGAGAGTGAAGAACCTGAAGTAGACGTAGCGGCAGACTCGTTGTTGTTCTGCGGCTCGGAGCTAGAAGAAGTGGAAGAAAATGAAGTAAATGAGGCAGCAGACTCGCTGTTGTTCTGCTGCCCAAAAAGAAAAGAAGCATTAATGTTCAAAGATGCACTCGGTCTGTTGATGCCTTTGGAAAACCTAACTGCCTTGTGAAAGGGGTGAAATGGAAGAAAGATGCGATTGAGAGCATTCGCTGCTCTCCTTGCTGTTTTATAAGTGTGTTGACCATCTCCTAATAACATTGATGTGGGAGATGGAAATGATGCCTTTTTTCGTCCGGAAATGTATTTCCATGCGAGTGGCTCGCCTGGATTTAACTTGCTGATGCGGCGTAGATACGTGTTGCGCAAGCGCTCTCGGAGCAGGAGGAAGAATTGACTCCTTGTCCGTTGCATTTCTGCCTCACGGTCGGGCGTCGGTAACTGTAGATAGCGGGCCTTGCTGTCGGTAGCAATCCGCTCTGCCTCCATGAGAGTGTCGTCCCAAAGCCTGGGACCGTCCTTGTGCATGCCGCGGGGGCAATGTCGTCGATACGAAGTTATAAGCGCTCTCGTGAAGGCTTTAATGCCGGTGGACTGCTTTTTATAGTCGTATGCCGGAAGTTGTGCGTCGAAGTCCTTGATGA
>NW_907091.1:0-1002 GCF_000209065.1 Trypanosoma cruzi | reverse complement strand
GTCTATCGGAAGTTCCACACCGATGGTGACCCGGTGAGCGGAGGCCGCAAACCAGGGAGGAATGGAGCTGCGAAAGAACCGCTCTTCGCGTGGTGAGCTCTCGGTGATGCCATAGTCCTTTGTGTATGCGTCTACGAAGGCATATAGCTCGTCCCGAGATAATGGCGAGATGCGGAAACCGGCGCGAGGCGGTGGCTCAGGCGGGGGTCTCCGCATCCAGTCCATCTGACATGCGCGTGTGTTCTCAAATATTGAGAGCCGTGCGCGCAGGCAGAGGACGTGGAGCGGCGGCATATTAGCCTCCAGCAGTGCGGATTCCGGGTCAACAGTGCTCGGAACTCCGCTGACAATGCGTGCTAGAGTTGCGTACGTCTTCTGCATCTCATTCTTCGCTGAATCCGTCGCTACTGCCCATATGAGCTCGCTGCCATAGCGTAATTTGGAAGCACCGTATCCAATGACGAACGTGCGTAGGTCATGTGGAGATGTTCTCGCCTCTTTGTGCGCTATGCAGCGTAGCTGCGATATCCGTTGCGAAGTGGCAGCGCATTGCTTGGTGGCCGCCACATTTAGCGTCAGTCGTGGATCGAGATCCATGCCAAGAAGCTTCGTAGTTCGCGATGCCCCCATGGTCATGACTGGGATTTGACATCCAGCCACTACCAGGGGCCACCTTCCTTCACGATCATAATCTGACTCCGTGTGCGTGGAAAGTGTGAACCAAGCAGCTTCACACTTTGACGGGTTGATGGCCAGGCCATTTTCCTGACTCCACGCATGCAGTTTTTGAAGAACCATGTTGGCAGTGGGAATGGCGTCTTCCCGGGACTGCCCCTTGACGATAATAGAGAGGTCGTCCGCATACATGTCTGCTGTGACACCCGCAAAGCTGTTCAGCAGATTGAGAAGTGGGTGTGCGTAAAGGGAGAACAAATATGGTCCCAGCACGGACCCCTGAGGAACTCCTCGCAGCATGGGACGCCGATCGCTGTGTCTGTGGCC
>NW_907090.1:0-1002 GCF_000209065.1 Trypanosoma cruzi | reverse complement strand
GCGACGTGGGGTGCGCAACGCGACGAATCCGTCCACCGTCCTGGAGCTGGCTGTGCCCGTGCACCGCGGTTACTTCATTGCTGCCGACGAGACGATAGTCATTCGCTGCGACGCTGCGGCAGTGTTTGGCGGCTGCAAGGGTGTGCTGCTTGGGTCCTTCACGATCAGGTCTGACACGCTGCCCGCCGCTGCCAGCGCCCTCTCGGCGATCACCGGCGTCGTTGCGGGTGCGGCGGCTGTTGCCGTGGTGGTGACCGGCGGGCTGGGCTCCATCCTGGAGATGCAGGCGCTCGGCGTGTTTGCGAGGATGCCATGCGCCTCGGCGCAGGAGCGTGCGAGCACCGTTGCGCTGCCGTACTTTTTGTCGCTGTTTGCTGCCCTTGACCCGCTGTGGATGGCGGTGGGCAACGCGCTGCTGGCCGCTGTGTTCGGGTGCGTGCACTGCGGTGTGACTGCGGCCTTCCAGCGGTGGCGCGGCGTGGACGCAGCGAGTGCGTGGGCTGCGATGCGCTTCCCGAGCCTGACGTACGTCGTGGCGCACGCGATGCACCTCGGCATTTTCTTCGGCTCCGTGTTTGCAGTGGCGATGCCCGGTGCCCGCGCGCAGCACTACGTGATCGGTGTCGTTGGCGTGCTGTACGGTGTGGCATTCCCTGCTGGCGTGTGCTACTTGATTGCCCGCCACACGGGCGCGAGCTTCACGAGGTACTGGCAGTTTTCGAGGAAGCCGCTGCACGAGCGCCTGCTGTACCCCGTCGGGTATTGGCACCCCGCGGCGCAGCAACGGATGTACGGCGGCATGCTGACGAACATGAGGGGCAGCCACGCGTACTGGTGCGTGTTCCAGCTGTCGGTGCTGTGTGTGGTGGGCCTGATTGCGGCTGTGCACCCGCCCGTGGGAGGCTGCCACGTCCAGTACTTCTGCATGGCGGCTGTGCTGCTTGCGTGCGCGGGCGTGGTTGCCTTCACGAACATGATGCGCTCGGCCTTCCTGACGGTGAT
>NW_907089.1:0-1002 GCF_000209065.1 Trypanosoma cruzi | reverse complement strand
TTTGATTGCGCCCAGCCGCCGCGGCTGCTCAAAGAGGCACCACCACTACCGCCGCAGCGACCACAACAAGAAGCACAAAGGGAATGAGGCCAGCAGTAGCAGCAGCCACACCGCCATCACTGTCGGCCTGCTGTACCAACGCATCGGGTATCGCCTGAAAATCGTCGCTGTTGACGGACGGAATCGGAGTGGCAGGCGCGGAGGCACTGGGAATCACCGCTGGGCAATCCGCCCGCGGGTCGCACTCCGCTCGTGCAACGTCCTCGCCGGGTGATGGCGCAAAAAAAAGGCGTCGTGGCCGGAGGCTCTGTTGGCTCCGTCGCTTCCACTGCCAGGTCTCCTCCCTCGCCGCTGAGTGTTGTCCCCACTTTCGGTCCGCACCCCCGGATCACCCCTCGGACCGGCATGAAGGCCACCACCAGCGACACCCGCAGCCGAAGCACCAGGAGGCTCCTTTTCAATGGAGGCACCAGACGCCACTGGAGACAACTGTGGACGAGTATTCTCCGGAGAAGGCGACCCTGAAGCAACCGCAGACTCTTCTGCTTCCTTCTCTTGCTCGTCACCTTGTCCACCCACCAACGCGCTCGGGATGACAAGACTGCTGCCGTTCGCGGCAATGGTGCACACCTCGCCGTAATTGGGGCACTTGATCTTCCCATCTTTCTTAAAATATTTCAACGTCACTGGGATGTCAGTGTTCTCAGGGCAAGGCTGAAAAACACTGCTGCCGAGGTGCCTCTCCTTCACTGTGCCCTCCTCACACGACACCTGCGCGCACACTCCCTTGACGCTTTTATGTCCATCACCGTCCTTCGTCTCCAGTAATTCTGCGTCCAGGCACCACGAGCCGCCGCCAGTCAGCGACCCACGGAGATAATCCACATTTTCGTCCGAGCACGTCCTGTACGTTGTCCCAGACGATATTTCGTGAAATTCGGAAGATACGACAGGGCAAACGTCCTTATCCACCAGACTCCCCTTGTCCTCAACGATGCTTGC
>NW_907088.1:0-1002 GCF_000209065.1 Trypanosoma cruzi | reverse complement strand
CAGCGCGAAGAGACAAGCATGCACCTACTCCGTGCTCGGCTTTTCCGACAATAGAAAAAAACAACAAACCATGGTGTGGACGCAGGGGGAGTGGGGAGTGTGTGCCTCACGAAAAGGCTGACATAGTTTCTTCTTTTCGAGGTGGAAATGCTCTGCCCCCAACAGTACCTTCGCGCGGCAAGAAGGCACATGGCTTTTCGCATATGCGGCACAACGTCGATGCTGCTGGAAGGCGCACTCCATTTTTTGTTATTTATAGATCAGTTTTTTTGTTGATTTATTGATGTGTTGTTTTACCGATTTCCGGCAACAGTGAATTATTTAGCCAACGCGCCAGCGCGGGGAGGATGCGTAACGGGTGTGTGTTGCACGCCCTCCGCTGCAGCTCCCTCTCCGGGTGTCGGGGCTTTCCTTCACGCCTCCACTCAGCGGGGCTGATGTGTTCTCCTGTAGAAGCTGTTGTGCGGGACATAGGATTCAATTGAGAAAGCAATAGGGATAAAAAACAACAAGGCCCTTTTGTGACGTGTGCCACGTGGAAGTGACAGTTGTGCGTTGCTGGTCGCTGAGGGAGGGCGTGGGGCCGCGGCTGCAGCGCACCACAGCCACCCATCGGACTCCGCAACGGCATTGCCGCTGTTTTTTCTGTGCACTGTTTCTATTTTTTGTGTTGTTGTGCCTGCAACAACTGTCTCCTGTTCCACGAGGACTGTGTGGGAGGGCATGCTTGTTTTTATCGTTAGTTATTGTTGTTGTATAAAATGAGAAAAAAAGAAAAATGAACGGAAAAATTATGCGGGTTGATGTATTTTTTGTGCATTTATATATTGATATGTTTTTGTGGATTATTCCATTATTATTTTCTTTTCTCTTTTTTTTTTTTTTTGCGTTGCTACACACATGTCTCAGTGTTGCTTTGTTGCGGTCACACACGGGTAGGTTGAGTCGCGAATAGTTTTTTATTTTTGGTGCCATTTCGTGCTATACGCTGACGCGGGCACA
>NW_907087.1:0-1002 GCF_000209065.1 Trypanosoma cruzi | reverse complement strand
AGACTGGTTTGGGCGACATCATGTCTTTGGAAGGGATCAGCGAGGCGGTATTGTACGCCCGCACGATGTCGACAACGGAGGTTGTCACGCGTTCCAGCGGTCTTCGCGGTGACGGAGTACATCTTTTTCTTCTTAAGTCCGGCGCTCTACGCGCGAAAGCCGGCCCGCGCGGGTTTGAACTAAGACGTGGTGATTATTTTGGCGAAACGTACGGCGATGTGTTGTTCAGTCCGGGTCTGTTGGAAGAGGCGGTGCGGGGGGTTGTGTACTGCATACCGCTCAGCCACTGTCGCTTTCTCTGCGACGCATGGGCGGGAAGAGTTGAGGCTTATTATCCGCTACTTCGCCAGAGTGCTTTGCTGCAGGCATTAGATGTCTGGATGCGGCTTCGAATGTGCTGCTGTGCCACACAACGTGTTTTTTCCAGGGGAGATGTGGTGATATCGCCGGGTGATTCTTTCAAGGGCATCTTTCTCGTGACAGCCGGTATGGTTGGGGTGCTTGGCCCCACCGCGAAATCCCCCAGAGCGCAGGAGTTCACTGTCGGTGACGTCTTTGGCGAAGAGGCGTTTTTGGCGCGTCGCCAATGCAGTTCGGTGACAATTGTCACGGAGAACTTTGCGGAGACGAACAGTTGCCTGGTCGTTGAGGGGTGCGCCGCTCGCGTGCTGCGAAGCCACTTGCTGCCAGTGCTGACCACACTCGCTTCTGCGTACACCCAACACGAGGATCTTATGCCCGTCAGGAAGTGAGTGCCACGCAGCAATGCCTTTTGTGGAGTTTGCGTAAATGTACAGTGTGAATGAACTCCCTTTGGAAGGGAATGAGGAGTGGGGATGTTGTTTTTGTTGTTGACCGCCATTAATTTTGAGGGCGAAGCCTTGCGGTGTTCTTTCTCTCTTTCTCTCCTTTTCCCACTTTGTGTCTCTTTGCAGCATCTGGGCCTGTTTCACCCGCACCGGTTGTTGGGTGCAAGGGCGCGCTTGAACGCTTTTGCATTGA
>NW_907086.1:0-1002 GCF_000209065.1 Trypanosoma cruzi | reverse complement strand
GAGGAATTTCGCGAGCTCTTGCCCACAAGGTGCTGCACTCGGCTGATCGTTTTCGAGCGGCCGCTGCATCACACGTTGTGGTCCAAATTTTTGTTTCCGATTGTGAATGGTGGGAGTCAGAGGCACTCTCTGTCAATACCTGTTTGCGTGTTTATATACTGGACACCAAACAACCCTGAATTATCCGCTGCTTGGAGGAATTTCGCGAGCTCTTGCCCACACGGGTGCTGCACTCGGCTGATCGTTTTCGAGCGGTCGCTGCATCACACGTTGTGGTCCAAATTTTTGTTTCCAATTATGAATGGTGGGAGTCAGAGACACTCTCTGTCAATATCTGTTTGCGTGTTCATATACTGGACACCAAACAACCCTGAATTATCCGCTGCTTGGAGGAATTTCGCGAGCTCTTGCCCACACGGGTGCTGCACTCGGCTGATCGTTTTCGAGCGGCCGCTGCATCACACGTTGTGGTCCAAATTTTTGTTTCCGATTATGAATGGTGGGAGTCAGAGACACTCTCTGTCAATATCTGTTTGCGTGTTTATATACTGGACACCAAACAACCCTGAATTATCCGCTGCTTGGAGGAATTTCGCGAGCTCTTGCCCACACGGGTGCTGCACTCGGCTGATCGTTTTCGAGCGGCCGCTGCATCACACGTTGTGGTCCAAATTTTTGTTTCCAATTATGAATGGTGGGAGTCAGAGACACTCTCTGTCAATATCTGTTTGCGTGTTCACACACTGGATACCAAACAACCCTGAATTATCCGCTGCTTGGAGGAATTTCGCGAGCTCTTGCCCACAAGGGTGCTGCACTCGGCTGATCGTTTTCGAGCGGCCGCTGCATCACACGTTGTGGTCCAAATTTTTGTTTCCGATTGTGAATGGTGGGAGTCAGAGGCACTCTCTGTCAATACCTGTTTGCGTGTTCACACACTGGACACCAAACAACCCCGAATTATCCGCTGCTGGAGGAATTTCGCGAGCTCTTGCGCACACG
>NW_907085.1:0-1002 GCF_000209065.1 Trypanosoma cruzi | reverse complement strand
TGTGTGTTTTGCTTTACGGGAGCAATGAGAGTGTGTGTGCGCTGGTAGTCCCACGCTTCGGCTTTTTGTTTTGTTTTTCTTTTTGATTTTGTGGTTGAGTGCACCCATTCCGCGGCTGCGTGTGTGTGTGTGTGATGATATGAGTAATTTGCGTGTGTGCTTATCTGCCTCTCTCTGCCGTTGCTTTCTTCAGACTCTCTTGTGGCGCACAGCTGCTCTGCAAGTATAGGCGCTGACAAACACACACACACATGCACACACATGCCGTGCTTAAAACGCTGAGAATGCACGCACGCACAGGATTGTGGCTGCCGAGGCCCTCGCGAGGGGGAAAAAACCTGCATTTTTTTTTTTTGACATGTTGCTCGGTGTGTGCTGACGCGTGACGAATAACAACACGCCCCAATAAGCAGAAAAGAAGTAAAACAAAATGGCGCTGAGCGGCACACCGGTAAGCCAAAAATACGCAATCACCAATAAAAAAGCCGGCGATCACCCAGCAGGCACATCAAGCGTCCTCAAAACCAACCTGGAACAGACAAAAAAAAAGAGACAATCATAGAAAACAAAGATCCCCGCCCCCAAACAGGAAAAACGTTAAAGAAAACGCGATTCTTTTTTTTGTCCTTACTGCCGGGGTTGGCCGCCGCAAGAAATAAAAAATGGTAGGGCGGTGGCCCCGGACGCTAGATACAGCACGACGTGTCGAATTATCCAAGTTGCAGCGGCTGCCCCGGACGTTAGATACAGCACGACGTGTCGAATTATCCAAGTTGCAGCGGCTGCCCCGGACGTTAGATACAGCACGACGTGTCGAATTATCCAAGTTGCAGCGGCTGCCCCGGACGTTAGATACAGCACGACGTGTCGAATTATCCAAGTTGCAGCGGCTGCCCCGGACGTTAGATACAGCACGACGTGTCGAATTATCCAAGTTGCAGCGGTGGCCTCGGGCGTTAGATATATGACGACTTACAGTAGTAACCACGCTGCGGCTGCGCA
>NW_907084.1:0-1002 GCF_000209065.1 Trypanosoma cruzi | reverse complement strand
T
The DNA here is from genome assembly GCF_000209065.1 of Trypanosoma cruzi. Lineage (NCBI taxonomy): Eukaryota > Euglenozoa > Kinetoplastea > Trypanosomatida > Trypanosomatidae > Trypanosoma > Trypanosoma cruzi. Next base: position 1,001 of record NW_907084.1, on the reverse strand, counting down.
GAATGGGGACTTTTGCTGGTGTAGGGGAGCGTCGGTGACGAAAGCGGCGGTGTGAAAAGAATCAAATGGAGCGATGCCAACGCTGTTCCGCAAGCACCTGTTGAAAGAGAAAAAGTAGGTTCGACAAAGCTGATTGGCGGCGGTGGATCGGGCGTTAAGATGCATGATGATACGCTTGTGTTCCCAGTGGAAGGCACGAAGAAGGGTGACGTACAAAACGATGAAAAGGCCGTTTCGTTGCTTATATACTCCTTGGGTGCTGCGAGTTGGAAGCTGTCGAAGGAGATTCCTGACGGTGGCTGCAGTGATCCCTCCGTCGTGGAGTGGGGGAAGGAGGACAAAAAACTCATCATGATGACTGCGTGTGACGGTGGCCGCCGCAGGGTGTACGAGTCCGGTGACAAGGGGGAGTCGTGGACGGAGGCACTCGGGACACTCTCGCGCGTGTGGGGCAACAAAAAGGACAAAGGAGAGAAGGGCGTTAGAAGCGGGTTCATCACAGCGACGATTGACGGTGATGAAAATAACAGAAATGTGATGCTCGTTACTCTGCCGGTGTATTCCAAGGAGGCTGATAAAAAAGAAACGGGCAATGGAAAGGGAAAACTCCATCTTTGGCTGACGGACAATACGCACATTGTTGATATTGGGCCGGTATCCGATGATGACGCTGCCGCCAGCTCCCTGCTGTACAAAAGTGTTGGAAGTGGAGATAATGAGCGGAAGGAGGAGTTGATTGCACTGTACGAGAAGAAGAAGACTGGCGATGAGAAACCATCACTCGGTATGGTCTCTGTGCGTCTGACTGCGCAGCTTAAGCGTGTGAAGGAGGTGCTGGCTGCCTGGAAGAAAGCGGACGACATTGTCTCCAAGCTGTGCTCCTCAAGTGCTGCGAAGGGTGATGCCTCATCTGACACTGCCTGCAGCCCTACTGTTAAGATCACGGGATGGGCTGGGTTGGCTTTTTGTCGGATAACTTCTCTGAGAACACATGGAAGGGA
>NW_907083.1:0-1002 GCF_000209065.1 Trypanosoma cruzi | reverse complement strand
TGTGCTCTAAATTTTTGTTTCGAATTATGAATGGCGGGAGTCAGAGGCACTCTCTTTCAATGTATGTTTGCGTGTTCACACACTGGACACCAAACAACCCGGAACTATCCGCTGCTTGGAGGAATTTCGCGAGCTCTTGCCCACAATGGTGCTGCACTCGGCGGATCGTTTTCGAGCGGCTGCTGCACCACACGCCGTGCTCTAAATTTTTGTTTCGAATTATGAATGGCGGGAGTCAGAGACACTCTCTTTCAATGTATGTTTGCGTGTTCACACACTGGACACCAAACAACCCTGACCTATCCGCTGCTTGGAGGAATTTCGCGAGCTCTTGCCCACAATGGTGCTGCACTCGGCGGATCGTTTTCGAGCGGCTGCTGCACCACACGCTGTGGTCTAAATTTTTGTTTTGAATTATGAATGGCGGGAGTCAGAGACACTCTCTTTCAATGTATGTTTGCGTGTGCACACACTGGACACCAAACAACCCTGAATTATCCGCTGCTTGGAGGAATTTCGCGAGCTCTTGCCCACAATGGTGCTGCACTCGGCGGATCGTTTTCGAGTGGCTGCTGCACCACACGTTGTGGTCTAAATTTTTGTTTTGAATTATGAATGGCGGGAGTCAGAGGCACTCTCTTTCAATGTATGTTTGCGTGTTCACACACTGGACACCAAACAACCCTGAATTATCCGCTGCTTGGAGGAATTTCGCGAGCTCTTGCCCACAATGGTGCTGCACTCGGCGGATCGTTTTCGAGCGGCTGCTGCACCACACGCTGTGGTCTAAATTTTTGTTTTGAATTATGAATGGCGGGAGTCAGAGACACTCTCTTTCAATGTATGTTTGCGTGTGCACACACTGGACACCAAACAACCCTGAACTATCCGCTGCTTGGAGGAATTTCGCGAGCTCCTGCCACAAGGGTGCTGCACTCGGCGGATCGTTTTCGAGCGGCTGCTGCACACACGCTGTGGGCTAAATTTTGTTTTGAATATGAA
>NW_907082.1:0-1002 GCF_000209065.1 Trypanosoma cruzi | reverse complement strand
CCCATAAGGTTATCGTCCCCCATAAGGTTATCGTCCCCCATAAGGTTATCGTCCCCCATAAGGTTATCGTCCCCCATAAGGTTATCGTCCCCCATAAGGTTATCGTCCCCCATAAGGTTATCATCCCCCATAAGGTTATCATCCCCCATAAGGTTATCATCCCCCATAAGGTTATCGTCCCCCATAAGGTTATCATCCCCCATAAGGTTATCGTCCCCCATAAGGTTATCGTCCCCCATAAGGTTATCATCCCCCATAAGGTTATCGTCCCCCATAAGGTTATCATCCCCCATAAGGTTATCATCCCCCATAAGGTTATCATCCCCCATAAGGTTATCGTCCCCCATAAGGTTATCGTCCCCCATAAGGTTATCATCCCCCATAAGGTTATCGTCCCCCATAAGGTTATCGTCCCCCATAAGGTTATCATCCCCCATAAGGTTATCATCCCCCATAAGGTTATCATCCCCCATAAGGTTATCGTCCCCCATAAGGTTATCATCCCCCATAAGGTTATCATCCCCCATAAGGTTATCGTCCCCCATAAGGTTATCGTCCCCCATAAGGTTATCATCCCCCATAAGGTTATCATCCCCCATAAGGTTATCGTCCCCCATAAGGTTATCGTCCCCCATAAGGTTATCGTCCCCCATAAGGTTATCGTCCCCCATAAGGTTATCGTCCCCCATAAGGTTATCGTCCCCCATAAGGTTATCATCCCCCATAAGGTTATCGTCCCCCATAAGGTTATCGTCCCCCCATAAGGTTATCGTCCCCCATAAGGTTATCATCCCCCATAAGGTTATCATCCCCCATAAGGTTATCATCCCCCATAAGGTTATCGTCCCCCATAAGGTTATCGTCCCCCATAAGGTTATCGTCCCCCATAAGGTTATCGTCCCCCATAAGGTTATCGTCCCCCATAAGGTTATCATCCCCCATAAGGTTATCGTCCCCCATAAGGTTATCATCCCCCATGAGATATCGTCCCCCATAAGGTGA
>NW_907081.1:0-1002 GCF_000209065.1 Trypanosoma cruzi | reverse complement strand
GTTGAGAGCACCCATTCCGCGGGCTGCGTGTGTGTGTTTGTGTGTGATGATATGAGTAATTTGTGCGTGTGTGCTATCTGCCTCTCTCTGCCGTTGCTTTCTTCTGACTCTCTTGTGGCGCACAGCTGCTCTGCAATTATAGGCGCTGCCAAACACACAAGCACATGCACACACATGCCGTGTTTAAAACGCTGAGAATGCACGCACGCACAGGATTGTGGCTGCGGAGGCCCTCGCGAGGGGCGAAGAAGCCTGCGTTTTGTTTTTTTGACATGTTGCTCGGTGTGTGCTGACGCGTGACGAATAACAACACGCCCCAATAAGCAGAAAAGAAGTAAAACAAAATGGCACTGAGCGGCACACCGGTAAGCCAAAAATACGCAATCACCAATAAAAAAGCCGGCGATCACCCAGCAGGCACATCAAGCCTCCTAAAACCAACCTGGAATAGACAAAAAAAGGGGGGGGGGCAATCATAGAAAACAAAGATCCGCCCCCCCAAACAGGAAAAGCATTAAAAAAAAACGCGATCCTATTTTTTGTCCTTACTGCCGGGGTTGGCCGCCGCAGGGAATAAAAAAGAGTAGGGCGGTGGCCCCGGACGAGAGATACATGACGACGTGTCGAATTATCCAAGTTGCAGCGGCTGCCCCGGACGAGAGATACATGACGACGTGTCGAATTATCCAAGTTGCGGCGGTCCGCCCCGAACGAGAGATACATGACAACGAATCGATGTATCCACGCTGCGGCGACGGCCCCGTACGAGAGATATATGACGACGAATCGAGGTATCCACGCTGCGGCGACGGCCCCGTACGAGAGATATATGACGACGAATCGAGGTATCCACGCTGCGGCGGCGCACCCTAAACATGTCGCTTTCGTTTTCCAGGGGACAACGCAAATGTGCTCGATTGTTCGAAGATCGAACTTAACACCTTACGTGAAAATGGGTCGCGCGACCACATTTTTTTAGCTCAGGGCAAAACAAGCTCACAA
>NW_907080.1:0-1002 GCF_000209065.1 Trypanosoma cruzi | reverse complement strand
TTCAGCGTCCTCAAACTCCGCCTTCATGGCCGGGAGAAGCTGCGTCTCCACGTACGACCGCACCTGCTGCATCATCTTGGAGACAGTCTCGTTGGGAAGCGCTCGAAACTCGAAGAGGAACTCGCACTCCGCGGGCACGGTGTTCGAGGCGTTGCCGCCACTGATGAGGTTCGTCGACAGCGTTGAGAACGGCACCTGGAAGTCATGCCGGGTGCCGTTCCGGCGGTACTCCTCCGCAATCTCGCGCAGCTTCGTAATGAGTTTTGTGGCGTAGTCGATGGCGTTGCAGCTTTCACCCGTCAGCGCAAGCGACGAATGCGCCGCCTTGCCCCGCACACGCACCCAAAAGTGGGAGGTGCCCTTGTGAGCAATCACAACAGTCATGCCGGTCGGCTCCCCAATGATGCAGCCTTCCGCCCTGACGTCGTGGTCCCGCGCAAACTCCGCCAGCTCCATGCCGCCGAGACAGCTCACCTCCTCGTCGTACGACCACGCAAAGTGGATCGGCTTCGCGCGCCTCATCTTGAGGAGCTCGGGGGCAAGAGACATGCACACGGCAACAAAGCCCTTCATGTCCGACGTGCCGCGACCGTACAGTTTCCCATCCCGCTCCGTCAGCGTAAACGGATCGCTGTCCCACTTCTGCCCGTCCACCGGGACCACGTCCGTGTGGCCGGAGAGAATGATGCCGCCCTTCGTCACGCCGCCGTCGCCCGGCAGCGTCGCCCACAGGTTTGCCTTGTTCCTCTCGGCGTTGTGTATCAGGGTGCACTTGACACCAAGCCCCTCCAGGTAGTCCTTGCAGTAGTGGATGAGCTCAAGGTTCGAGTTGCGGCTTGTCGTGTCAAAGGCCACAAGCTTCGCCAGCCACTGTGTGTGGTCCATGGACCGAGCCGCCATCGCCAAGGTGAGTTGCTTAAGATCTTGTAAACGAACTAGGGAGTGCAGGGTGCGAGGGGGAGAAGGGTGATGCAGAGAGACGCAGGGGACGTGCCCGTGTGT
>NW_907079.1:0-1002 GCF_000209065.1 Trypanosoma cruzi | reverse complement strand
GCAGCTGCCCCTCTCTTTTTCTCCTGCTTTTGTTCTTTTGTGGCAGTGTGCGCAGGGTAGGGGCGGCGCGGCCGTGCTTGCGACGTGTGCGGAGCGGCGCTGTGCGGGCCGGGCGACGGTTGCGCGCCGATGGCACGTGCCGCGGTAGGGGCGAGTGCGAGCTGGCGTCCGTGGCTTCTCCCGAGGAGGACGCCGCGGGGCCCTCTCCTTTGCGCCCCACCCGCGGCCATGCGAGTGTGGTGTCGAGTCCACCGACTGGAGGGAGAAGGAGCTGCTGCGCGGGCGGACGGGGATCAGACGACGGGTGGACTGTCTGCTGGGCGGCGGGCCTGCGGTGGCTCCCTGCGTCGTGCGGGACGCTCCTGGTCCCATCCGAGAGAAGTGCGCGCCGCTTCTTGTGGCGACGGTGTGTGCGGCGTGCTGGGCGGCGCACCGGTTGTTTGTGGACGACACCTTCGTTTGGTGCGTGTTCTCGCGGAGGGCGTTGTTGGTGGTGGATGCCAGCAGGAGCTGTGCGCACTGGCAATGCGGGCTACTTCATCGTGGTGCCAGGGCCGGTTGCCCTGTATTATCCGGGGAAGCCAAGAGCCAGCAATGCTGCCCTCATGGGATTGTTGTTGCTGATGCAGGGCTGACGGCATCGACCAGCGCCCGGACCAGCCGCGTATTACTGGGGCACACAGTTGTAACACCACGAGGTCTGGGGGCAGGTGTTGCCGTGCCGTCTGCGGTCCATCGGATTTGTTTGAGAAAACACGAGAAAAAGAAAAACATATTGTGTACGCGTCCTTCGGGCGTGAGACAGGTTTTCATGGGTGGGTGTCTTTTTTTATTTTTTGTTTGGCGAGTCACATATTGGAAGCTAATACAGCGTCCAGAACGGTTTTATCATTGCGGTAATTATTGAAAGGCGGAGCGCACTTCTTACCACGCCGGCATATTCGGACGAAAATACGAAGCAAAAGGTTGCGTGCATGGTGGCAACCGACATGCAACGCATTT
>NW_907078.1:0-1002 GCF_000209065.1 Trypanosoma cruzi | reverse complement strand
GGCACTCTCTTTCAATGTCTGTTTGCGTGTTCACACACTGGACGCCAAACAACCCTGAACTATCCGCTGCTTGGAGGAATTTCGCGAGCTCCTGCCCACAAGGGTGCTGCACTCGGATAATCGTTTTCGAGCGGCTGCTGCACCACACGCTGTGGTCTAAATTTTTGTTTCGAATTATGAATGGTGGTGGTCAGAGACACTCTCTTTCAATGTCTGTTTGCGTGTTCACACACTGGACGCCAAACAACCCGGAACTATCCGCTGCTTGGAGGAATTTTGCGAGATCTTGCCCACAACGGTGCTGCACTCGGATAATCGTTTTCGAGCGGCTGCTGCACCACACGCTGTGGTCTAAATTTTTGTTTCGAATTATGAATGGTGGTGGTCAGAGACACTCTCTTTCAATGTCTGTTTGCGTGTTCACACACTGGACGCCAAACAACCCGGAACTATCCGCTGCTTGGAGGAATTTTGCGAGATCTTGCCCACAACGGTGCTGCACTCGGATAATCGTTTTCGAGCGGCTGCTGCACCACACGCTGTGGTCTAAATTTTTGTTTCGTATTATGAATGGTGGTGGTCAGAGGCACTCTCTTTCAATGTCTGTTTGCGTGTTCACACACTGGACGCCAAACAACCCTGAACTATCCGCTGCTTGGAGGAATTTCGCGAGCTCCTGCCCACAGGGGTGCTGCACTCGGATAATCGTTTTCGAGCGGCTGCTGCACCACACGTTGTGGTCTATGTTTTTGTTTCGAATTATGAATGGTGGTGGTCAGAGGCACTCTCTTTCAATGTCTGTTTGCGTGTTCACACACTGGACGCCAAACAACCCTGAACTATCCGCTGCTTGGAGGAATTTCGCGAGATCTTGCCCACAGGGGTGCTGCACTCGGATAATCGTTTTCGAGCGGCTGCTGCACCACACGCTGTGGTCTAAATTTTTGTTTCGAATTATGAATGGTGGTGGTCAGAGACACTCTCTTTCAATGTCTGTTTGCG
>NW_907077.1:0-1002 GCF_000209065.1 Trypanosoma cruzi | reverse complement strand
GACTCCCCTCGTTTTCACGATGATTGCGGTGCACGTCCCGACGTGACGGCGGTCGGAGGTGCAGCGAAGCGTCTCTTTGTCGGAGTCATTGCAGAACATGTGGGGATACTTGCCGGCAAGATTCTCGGTTGCATTGCACTTCTTCTCCAGGAAGTCGCAGCCGGTGCTGTTGCCCCAGCCCATCGGCTCCGCCATGCTCCAGTTCACGCGGTAGTACTCCATATCCGCAAACACCGCCATCGTCAGAGCCGTGTAGTAGCCGGCACCGACTATGGGAGCCATCAGCTCGTCCCGCGCGTGGCGCTCCTTCCAGTGAGCGATCGCCTTTTCCCGAGTGCCGCCTTCGTCCTCCAGCTCCATGCCCTCGAGAGAGTCACAACCAAAGTGCGCTTTCGCCTTCTCCTGAACGTGATCCCCTGCCACCATCTTGCGGACCTTCTCACGCACAATTTTGGCTGAATTCTTCACCAGGCTCTTTTCCTCCATACTCTCTTTACTAAACCCAAGTGCATGCGCAAGTTCGTGTGCGGCAACGCGAACGCTCCACGCCGTGTCAGTCATGTACGTTGGATCAAAGTTGATGGCGCCAATGGAGGGACGAAAATCTTCCCATTTGTTACACGTTGCCGCCCAAACAGCCCTGCTATTCGTGCCTGATGGCCCAGCAGAAGCGTAGATGACAAGGTCAGCAGCCACACCGTATCTCCTGTGCTCAGTAGGAACCTTAAAGTGTTTGCACGCTTCATTCAAATTACTCGGCACGGTTATGTTCCTTCCAGTGGGTTTCACAAGTAGTCGCTCAGCGTGCAGTTTGACAGCACCGGGGAGAATCTTTTCAGTGTACAATTTCTTCTTTGCTTCCGACAATACATGTTCTTCTTTACAAGTTATCTGCTCCCCCAAGAGGTTGTCGCACTCATCCCCAACCTTTTGGCAGTACGTCTTCTTCCCCCTGTTCGTGCTATTCAGTCCATCCGTGAACACTTTGATGTGGATCGGCTC
>NW_907076.1:0-1001 GCF_000209065.1 Trypanosoma cruzi | reverse complement strand
GTTAGATGCACCTGGGTGGCCGTCGTCGCTGAGCCACGGTGACCCACACGTAGCCCTATAGAATAGGATTGGTTTGTTGTTGTTTTCTTTTCGTTTTCTACTGCCTCTCTCCCAACTGTTGTGTAGGTCTCTGCGGCGCCTCGGCATCGGTGCTTGGCCGCATTGTGGCGTGCCGTGCGCTTTTTCCTCTGCTTTGGCCGCAGGTCTCCTGCCCCCGCCCTTCTCTCCTCCCTTTGTTTCCCAAGATCAAAGCCAAGCCAAGGAACCCAACCATACTTTATTTGTTTTTTGTTTTTTGTTTTTCGCAGACAAGGATGGCAACCCCGAAGCAGGCAGCGAAGAAGGCGTCCAAGAAGCACAGCGGCGGCCGCTCCGCGAAGGCCGGTCTGATCTTCCCCGTGGGCCGTGTGGGCTCGCTGCTGCGCCGCGGCCAGTATGCCCGCCGCATCGGCGCGTCGGGCGCTGTGTACATGGCGGCGGTGCTGGAGTACCTGACAGCCGAGCTGCTGGAGCTGTCCGTGAAGGCGGCGAGCCAGCAGGCAAAGAAGCCGAAGCGCCTGACACCCCGCACGGTGACGCTTGCCGTGCGCCACGACGACGACCTCGGCATGCTCCTGAAGGATGTGACGCTGTCGCGTGGTGGTGTGATGCCGAGCCTGAACAAGGCGCTGGCGAAGAAGCACAAGAGCAGCAAGAAGGCGAGGGCGACGCCCAGCGCTTAGAGCGGCCTTCAGGCCAGGCGCAGGGAGGGGGCGCAACATGTTAGATGCACCTGGGTGGCCGTCGTCGCTGAGCCACGGTGACCCACACGTAGCCCTATAGAATAGGATTGGTTTGTTGTTGTTTTCTTTTCGTTTTCTACTGCCTCTCTCCCAACTGTTGTGTAGGTCTCTGCGGCGCCTCGGCATCGGTGCTTGGCCGCATTGTGGCGTGCCGTGCGCTTTTTCCTCTGCTTTGGCCGCAGGTCTCCTGCCCCCGCCCTTCTCTCCTCCCTTTTTCCC
>NW_907075.1:0-1001 GCF_000209065.1 Trypanosoma cruzi | reverse complement strand
CATTGGTCGTGTCGCCACCGCAAAACAATTTCCACTTCTTTCCGCTGTTGTACGACAACTCCATAAGTTTGGTTTCTCCTTTACTGCCCGCACGCACACCCATCAATGGAATGGGGTTGTCTCCCTCCGGCGCCTTCTCGATGGACACCGTCGCCACAAGAGTGAAGTTGCAGTTCGCAAAGTGGTACAGCTGATTCTCCCCCTGCCTGCCAACGGGCCACTCCGCCCACGCTCCCCGGAAATTCACGCCGTCTTTCGCCTTCTCAGCTCCACCATTATGATTCACCGTGGCGTTCACCCCGAGGTACTCGTCCCTCCATGTGTTCCCAGAGAAGTTGTCGGACAAAAAGCCAACCAGCCCAGCCGTGATCTCCCCATCGCTGCAGTCATTCTCAGTCAAGGCACTCTTCGCAGCACTTGCAGTGGGGCACAGCTTGGAGACAGCTTCGTCCACTTTCTTCCACGTCGCCAGCACCTCCTTCACCCGCTTCAGCTGCTCAGTCAGACGCACAGACCAAAGACCGTGTGATGGCTTCTCACCGCCCTTCTTCTTCTCGTACAGTGCAATCAACTTATCCTCCTCCTTATTATTATCTTCACCTTCAGCACTTTCGTACAGCAGGGAGCTGGCGGCAACTTCGTCTTCGTCCTTCTCGGACACCGGCCCAATATCAGCAATGCGCGTATTGTCCGTCAGCCAAAGGTGGAGTTCACTCTTTTCCTTGTTTTCGCTGCCCTTCTCCTTAGAATACACCGGCAGAGTAACGAGCATCACTTTTTTGTTGTCATCTCCAAGAGTCGCTGTGGTGAACCCGCTCGCAACACGTTTCGTCTGTTCCTCGTGTTTGTTGCCCCACACGCGCGAGAGTGTCCCGAGTGCCTCCGTCCACGACCCCCCCTTGTCACCGGACTCGTACACCCTGCGGCGGCCGCCATCGCACGCAGTCATCATCATGAGTTTCTCCTTCTCCCACTCCACGACGGAGGGATCACCGCAGCCA
>NW_907074.1:0-1001 GCF_000209065.1 Trypanosoma cruzi | reverse complement strand
GTGGTGCGTGACTCTCATTGCTGGACGGGACGGTGTGTGGCTGTGTGATGGCGGAGGCCAATGTCGATAAAGGTGCCGAAATGAAGGAAGATGAAAGATTTGACAGTTCAGAGCTTGTTGCTGGTATTGTTAGTGCCGAAAAACACGTAACGCAGGATTCAGTCAAGGAAGGTTCCGAAAACGGCAATCAGTCTTTGGGTGCACAAACAGGAAATGGCATCACCAGCAAGCACAGTGAGAGGGAAAGAAGAAACCGAAGAAATTGAGGAACCCAAAAGTTCAATTGAAGGCGAAGAAACATCCCAATTAAAATTGCCGCAAGAAGGAGTACCACCACCATCAGAACCATTAGCAACGACACTGAATGGAAACCCAGCCGGAACTTTAAATGCAACACCAGCGAAGTGACAGTCCAGCTCCGATGACGGCTCCGCCCAGGAAGAAGGACTCAAATTACCAACACCAAAAGCACCTGCAGCAGCAGCGGCAGAAGCAACAACACAAACAAAAGATGAAAACCCCTCCTTTGCAGATGACCCTTCAGAGCAACATGTAGAAGCATCTCAACACGACGTGGAGTCAAGAAGTGCCTCACGAAAAGAAGGAACCATCCCCACCACAGTCACGAAAACAGACGGACCAACAGAAGTTAGCGCCGAATCAACTCCAACATCACCCTCAGCTTCCAAAGGTGCCATTACAAATGACGCTGACAAAGGAAATGAAGAAGGCATTCCAAAACATGATCAAGCACCTGATGGTGAAGCGAAGAAAGAAGCACAACAAGGTGAAGATAAAGAAGAAAATACAAATAAAACAGCAACTGTCGAAGCCGCAGCTATAACAAATGATGCTGCGACTACTGGCGACAGCGACAGCAGCACCGCGGCCTTCCACACCACCTCCCCTCCTTTGCTTCTTCTTGTTGTTGTGCGGCTGCTGCTGCGGTGGTGGCCGCGTGAGAGTGAGTGTGAGAGAGCCATGCACCGTCCGCACACACA
>NW_907073.1:0-1001 GCF_000209065.1 Trypanosoma cruzi | reverse complement strand
TGCTTGACAACTTTCTCCCCTTCTCTCCTTTTGTAATTCTTGTTGCAATTGTAGGAGCTCCAATAGTTGGGAAGAGAAGCACTCACACGCACACGCCTAGCAGTGAAGAGAGGACGCCAGTATTCATGAGCCGGACGAACCCTGTGTCCCCGCCACGAGCGGCACCCGGCCCGACGACGGCGACAGCCCGTCACACCACTCATCTCACGAGATGAACGGCAGCGAAAGGAAAAGCACGGGGGAGGATGCGGTGCCGGAGAAGTTGGTGCCCGTGCCTAACGAGCCGCCGGCCTCCAACACCATTCTCGCGAAGTTAAAACGGTGCGTGATTGTCGTTATTCCTCCGGGCGGTATCCTTGCGAGCGCCTTCAACTTTGCGTCGTCGTCGATTGGCGCTGGCATCCTCGGTCTGCCCCTGGCAACGAACAGCAGTGGGCTCGTGATGGCCCTCGTGTACCTCGCGGTCATCACTTTCCTGACCATCTACTCGATGTATGCTCTTGGCTTGGCAGCGCAGCGATCGCAGATCCGCACCTTTGAGGGTGTTGCGTTGACGCTGCTGGGCCGCGGATTTGCCCTTTTTGCGGCGGGTGTGCGCATATTTCACGGATTTAGCGCTTGTGTCGCGTACGTGATCAGTGTCGGCGATATCTTCAGGAACATCATAAGCAGCAGCGACAGCGCACCGCAGTTTCTGAGGGAATCCACCGGCAATCGCCTGCTGACGGCCCTGGTGTGGCTCTGCGCGATGATGCCACTGGTGATCCCGAAGCATATTGATTCGCTCCGCTACTTTTCCACCTTTGCTGTCTCATTCATGATTTACTTTGTCGTGGTCATTGTTGTGCACTCGTGTACACACGGGCTGCCGGACAACATCCACAAAATCAGCGTGAGCAAGGACGATGACGCTCCCGTGGTGCTCTTCAATAGCGGCAACAAGGCGATTGAGGGGCTTGGCGTCTTTATGTTTGCATACGTTTGTCAAGTCAACTCATACG
>NW_907072.1:0-1001 GCF_000209065.1 Trypanosoma cruzi | reverse complement strand
TCGGTGTCCGCGATCACTCCGTTTTTGCTTTGCTCAACAACATAATGTTCTCCGGGACAAGCTTCTTGTATCAGCACTCCCGCTTAGGCGTGTCGGATCACAGCGTGCTGCGCATGGTGGGGAACAGCGGCTCCGTGCGCTATGCCATCTATAACAATGAATTGTGGACTGTTGAGCGGTCAAGCTGGCTGGATTGGCGCGACAACGACGTGGGAGTGGGTGCGATGCTCCACGACAGTGAGTCCGCATTTGTGACCATTGACAGCAGCAGCGTGGTGACGCTGACGGGCTGCACGATGGGCTCGACGGGGTTGTCGGGACCCCTGCTATCGCAGGCTGACGCCGGCTACCGGTTCGTTGCTGGGTGACTGACGGTTGCGGGACGGATGGTGACGACGGCGGCTGAACTGGAGCTTCACGGCATCACCAACGTTACGACGGTTGCAGTGTGCGGGGAGTGCACGAAGGACGGCGACTGCTTTGCTCCGCTGACGACGGCGGTCATTGACTGCAAGTGCCAGTGCGCTGCTGGAGGGCACGGCGATGTGTGTCTCCCGGCGCCTGTGCCTGCTGGCCCGCCACCGCCGCCGCCACCGTCACCGTCACCACCACCACCAGCAACACCCACATCGCCACCGATAGGTGAGTGCATCAGCGACATGGTGTACCCCGAGGTTGCGCAGGCTGTGGGCGGCGGGCTGTCGTGGCTGTGCTACCGCAACGTGACGTTCAGCGGGGGTGGCATGAGCCTGACGGTGCTGATAGGGGCGATGACGGGCGACGTGGCGAACGTCATGTTCGATGAATGCACGTGGAGGGACGGCGCCGTGCTGGTGCTGTTGGGCAGCGTGCACGCCGCTGTGGGGTCGCTGAACATCGTCGTCACCGGCAACACGTTTAGTGACGCGCTGCTCAGCCCGGAGGGTGTGATTCCACCGCACACGAACATCACGATCAGCGGGAACCGCTTCACGGTCGCGAGGCTGATCCTTCGTACGGAT
>NW_907071.1:0-1001 GCF_000209065.1 Trypanosoma cruzi | reverse complement strand
AGGGCTTGCGCCACTGTCCATCCGATCCGTGAGGTCGCTCAGGAGCTTTACGCTTCCATGCAGTGAGCCCTCCTGCGCACGGAAAATCCAGGGGACACTCCCACTCAGTGTGACGAGTGCCGTAGAGCGGCTACTGAAATAATTGAAAAGGCGGTTTTGCAGCAGGCGCTCCTCATCCTTGCACGAGTCGGCGGACACGTCCTCGCCACACGCAAAGCAGTTCTCCTCCTGTGCGGTAGAGGCTGGTTGTATCAGTGCGCTCGGTCGCGTTCTTGTGTCTCTCCAGGCAGAGACTGGGGGAGAGACCGCCACAGCAATTCCGTAAAGAGATATCTGACTTGCCAGAGTACCGTCGCTCCCGTTTCAATAGATGCTGCTCCCACAAATGTTCCACGCATCCCCCTCCTCATCCTCGTCTCCGTCGACCTCGCTACCGCCAAGGAGAGCAACAGCAAATACCTGTCTTCTCATCGTCCCCATTTATCTGCCGCAGAGAGTCTATTATTTGGCTGCTGCTGGACCATTGCACATCTGCGGAAGAGGCCGAGGCCGCCCTCATCGTCGCTGGAAAGGACATCCGGCGGCTCCAAAACGTGCACGCCCTCAAGAACAAATTCCGACCCGCACCGTGGCCGAGAGACGGCAGCTCTTGTTGGCAACTGGCAACAAGGCATCGTTTGTTGTTTCTTTTGTCCGCAGCAAAAAGTGGGCCAAAGTCCCTCAACACGCTCGCCGCCCTCCCCCTCCGTGTGTCCTTCGTGTGTGTGTGTGTATTTCCTCCACGCACGTTGGGCGTGCAGACCGGCACCACAAACTCCAGTACTCTCGCTGTTGCCGGGCGAGAGAGAACTGAGGACGGACGTACACGGCAAAAGACAAAAAGAGCGCCATGAACCACAGCGCAACAACAAACGCACATTCATTTCTACCGCAGTCAAATACACGCGCACACGCACGCAAATGCCGTTTCGCTCTATTTTCCTTTTTCGTTTTAACCGTTG
>NW_907070.1:0-1001 GCF_000209065.1 Trypanosoma cruzi | reverse complement strand
GCGAGAGTACTTTTCCTGCTTCGTGTGCGCTTTCAGGCCCTGCCACGGCAGTGAGCCACGCAAGAAATACATCAGGATGTAGCCGATGCCCTCCAGGTCGTCGCGACGGCTCTGCTCAATGCCAAGATGCGTGTTGATCGAGCAGTACCGTGCCGTTCCCGTCAGGCTTTTCCCCTCCTTGTACGGGATGTGCTGGTGCGTGCGGGGGTCGCGGTACTTCTTGGCGAGACCAAAATCAACGACGTAGACGTGGTGCCCCTTCTTCCCGGTGCCCATCAAGAAATTGTCCGGCTTCATGTCACGGTGGATGACGCTCTTGCTGTGGACAAACTCGATGCGCGCAATCATCTGCTCCGCCAGCATCAGCGTTGTCTTCAGCGACAGCTTCCTATCACAGAAGCTGAAAAGGTCCTCGAGCGAGGGTCCCAGCAGGTCCATCACCATCACGTTGAACTCGCCCTCCACGCCATAAAAAAGAATGTTGGGGATGCCCACGACCCCGCCGCCTGCGTTGAGAATGCGGTAGAATCGGGCCTCAAAGGCAAGCTGTGGATGGCGCGTCTTCGCCTGCTCCAGCTTGATGGCCACGGTCTCGCCCGTCTGCATGTTTGTGCCGCGGAAGATCTCGCCGAACGACCCCGCCCCAATCTTCTGGCCGAGGCGGAAGCGGTTACCCACTCGAAGCTCTAAGCTCATCGTGTGTTGCGTGAGGTGTTTGTGTGACGTTCACTCCTACCTTGCCGGCAAAAAAAGAGGAGAAAAAAAAGCAGCGCCCATTTTTTTGGCGGGGGCAGGAAGAGGGGCAACACCCCGCACAGCACGCCGCTCATGCGACGGGTCCCCCCTTCTTCGCACAAAGAGAGAGCCGAATCGCCGCGTCGTCACCGCTGGCGTGGGGAGGGGCGACAGGGCGCAAACATCAATAAACCGTAGCATGGGAACAGTAACGCGTACGGAGAGGGCCTCAAAAGCACGACGGAGAGAGCGCCGAGTAAGGCACA
>NW_907069.1:0-1001 GCF_000209065.1 Trypanosoma cruzi | reverse complement strand
TAGGGACTGTGCTTGCATTGAGTTGCTCCAACCCTTCACCATACACTGTGTGGTTGTACAGAATAACGTTGGTCACCGTCATACGGCTGCTCTCCGTGCCTCTTGCACTGCCCCAGCCAATAAAGAGGTATGAGATCCTGTGTTTCTCCAGCAGGGTTTCAAAGCTTTCCTCTTCCGCCTTCTTCATGTACAATCCCCTCCCATCCACAAACACGTAGCAGCCATCCGTATTCATTTCAAACGTCACTTGACACGTCGTGTTTGGTTTCCAGTCAAAAAGAGCAGGCTCGTCAGGATTAGCGTCACTAGGAGTCATAAAGCTCCAATTCTTTTCGTGGGTGTACGACAGGCCAATGAGCACCGTGCTGTTGGGGTCGCTCATCCCCACACCCACCAAAGGGACGTTGCCACTCTCCGGCACCTCGTGAATCGACACCGCCGCCGCAAGAGTGAACTCCCTGTTTGCAAAGTGATGCGGCACAGTCGGCCCATTCATGTCGACCGGCCACTGCGCTCCTGCTCCGGCGCCTTTGGGCGTCACTCCATTAACAGCCGCTGCCGTGTTCTTTATTGTTGCGCCCACGCCGAGGTACTCGTCCCGCCACTCGGTCTCAGCTGAGCTGCCGGACAAAAAGGCAACCAGCCCTTTGGTGGGAACAGGACCAGTGCACATGCCATTTGCTGCCGCCCAGCCAACCTTGGCAGTACGACTGCATCATTGCAGGGCGCTCTCCAAATCTGTCCATTTCTTCGCCACATCCTTTACACGCTCCAGCCCCGCCGCCACGCGCACAGCAACATGACCGTCTGATCCGTCCTCGCTCCTCTCTTTGTTCTCGTACAGTGAAAGCAACTCGTCATTATTCCCCTTCACCAACAGGGAGCTGGCGGCAGCGTCATCACCTTCACGGGATATCGGACCAACGCCGTGCACACGCACAATGCTCGTCACCCAAAGATTGAGCCGACCCTTTTCATTGTCCTTAGAATACGCGGGCAGG
>NW_907068.1:0-1001 GCF_000209065.1 Trypanosoma cruzi | reverse complement strand
GGAATTTCGCGAGCTCTTGCCCACACGGGTGCTGCACTCGGCTGATCGTTTCGAGCGGCCGCTGCATCACACGTTGTGGTCCAAATTTTTGTTTCCGATTGTGAATGGTGGGAGTCAGAGACACTCTCTGTCAATATCTGTTTGCGTGTTCACACACTGGACACCAAACAACCCTGAACTATCCGCTGCTTGGAGGAATTTCGCGAGCTCTTGCCCACACGGGTGCTGCACTCGGCTGATCGTTTTCGAGCGGCCGCTGCATCACACGTTGTGGTCCAAATTTTTGTTTCCGATTGTGAATGGTGGGAGTCAGAGACACTCTCTGTCAATATCTGTTTGCGTGTTCACACACTGGACACCAAACAACCCTGAACTATCCGCTGCTTGGAGGAATTTCGCGAGCTCTTGCCCACACGGGTGCTGCACTCGGCTGATCGTTTTCGAGCGGCCGCTGCATCACACGTTGTGGTCCAAATTTTTGTTTCCGATTGTGAATGGTGGGAGTCAGAGACACTCTCTGTCAATATCTGTTTGCGTGTTCACACACTGGACACCAAACAACCCTGAACTATCCGCTGCTTGGAGGAATTTCGCGAGCTCTTGCCCACACGGGTGCTGCACTCGGCTGATCGTTTTCGAGCGGCCGCTGCATCACACGTTGTGGTCCAAATTTTTGTTTCCGATTGTGAATGGTGGGAGTCAGAGACACTCTCTGTCAATATCTGTTTGCGTGTTCACACACTGGACACCAAACAACCCTGAACTATCCGCTGCTTGGAGGAATTTCGCGAGCTCTTGCCCACACGGGTGCTGCACTCGGCTGATCGTTTTCGAGCGGCCGCTGCATCACACGTTGTGGTCCAAATTTTTGTTTCCGATTGTGAATGGTGGGAGTCAGAGGCACTCTCTGTCAATATCTGTTTGCGTGTTCACACACTGGACACCAAACAACCCTGAACTATCAGCTGCTTGGAGGAATTTCGCGAGCTCTGCCCACACGG
>NW_907067.1:0-1001 GCF_000209065.1 Trypanosoma cruzi | reverse complement strand
GAATGGGAGGGATCACCTTTCATGTTTGCTCTTTTTGAGAGTGGCCGCAAGTTGTACGAGTTGCATGAAATGGGGAACGCGTGGACGGAGGCTCTCAGAATACTCCCAGGCGTGTGGGTCAAGTCACGATCAGGAGTCTCTTGGGACATGAGCCTGCGTGTGGAAGCCCTTATCGCCGCGAAAATTGATGGAGGGAAGCTCATGCTGTACACCCAGAGAGGGTAACTCTCGGGGGAGAAAAGAGCCAATGCGCTCTAACTTTTTTTTACGGACACCAACCACACGTTTCATGTTGGATTGTTTTTTTTGGAGGATGATGTGAATCAGACGTTTGCCAACACCCCGCTGTACTTGGATGGTGCGTTGCACCTCTCGCAGTATGCGGTTATTGGAGCAAGCAGGACCATTTCACTCTCTCGCCTGACGGAGGATCTGCAGACGATCAGGTCCGCCCTCAGTACTTGGGCACAGCTGGATGCCTCCTTCTCTGAGTCGTTCACACCCACAGCGGGTCTGGTTGGACTCTTATCCAATGCAGCCAGTGGTGATGGGACGTGGATCGACAATTACCTTTCCGTGAATGCAAGCGTGACGAATGCAATGAAGGTTGAAAATGGGTTTCAATTCACGAGGCCTGGGTCTAGGGCAACGTGGCCCGTAAACAGCCAGGAGAGAACTGGGCTGTACACTTCTGTAAGCCGCGATTTCACTCTTGTTGCGACGGTGGCCATACAAAAGGTTCCGAGGTTGAGCACTTCTCTGCTGGGTGCGGTGCTGGCCTCACCGGTCAGCACGACTATCATTGGACTGTCGCACAGCACTGAGGGTAAGTGGGAGATAGTGTTTGACGGCAATAAAACTGCACATGGCAGAACTTGGGAGCCGGGGAAAGAATACCAGGTGGCGCTGACGGTGCAGGGCGGCAACAAGGAGCTCCGTGTGCGTGGATGGCCGGCTTGTGGGGAGCTTGGAAACGAGACCAACACCTGAGACGCGTGGGG
>NW_907066.1:0-1001 GCF_000209065.1 Trypanosoma cruzi | reverse complement strand
ACACACACGGGGAGAGAGAGAGAGGTCGCCCACTCAATGCAATGAAAACAAAACAGAAACAGTTACGGTGCTCCGCCCATGCAGCCAGGCAGGACGGCAGCGGTGCGTGTCGTGCAAAAGAGAGCACCAACGGGCCTGCATGGGTGTGCATGCATATATACAATGGGCACATTATTGTGTGTGCTTCGTGGGGTGAGGCGACGACGAGAGTCCATGCAAGGGGACACACACACAGAGAGAGAAGGAAGTGTGTGTATGCGGGCGGTGCATGGCTCTCTCACACTCACTCTCACGCGGCCACCACCGCAGCCGCAGCCGCACAAACCACGAAACAGATGGAATCAGTGCGATTGCAGAACTCGCACACCGTCCTGCAAACCAGAAGTTTAAAAAGCAATATGAAACAAGAATTCAAAAAAAAAAAAATGGAAAAAACTTAGGCTTCTGCGGGAATCGAACCCGCGTCCCCGGATGACATTGTGAGCGTGTTTGCCACTGAGCTAAAAAAATGCGGTCGCGCGACTCCTTTTCACGTAAAGTATTAATGTCGATCTTCGAACAATCGAGCACATTTGCGTTGTCCCCTGGAAAACGAAAAAGACGTGTTTAGGATGCGCAGCCGCAGCGTGGTTACTACTGTAAGTCGTCATATATCTAACGCCCGAGGCCACCGCTGCAGCTTGGATAATTCGACACGTCGTGCTGTATCTAACGTCCGGGGCAGCCGCTGCAACTTGGATAATTCGACACGTCGTCCCGTATCTAACGTCCGGGGCAGCCGCTGCAACTTGGATAATTCGACACGTCGTGCTGTATCTAGCGTCCGGGGCCACCGCCCTACCATTTTTTATTTCTTGCGGCGGCCAACCCCGGCAGTAAGGACAAAAAAAAGAATCGCGTTTTCTTTAATGTTTTTCCTGTTTGGGGGCGGGGATCTTTGTTTTCTATGATTGCCTCTTTTTTTTTGTCTGTTCCAAGGTTGGTTTTGAGGACGCTTGATG
>NW_907065.1:0-1001 GCF_000209065.1 Trypanosoma cruzi | reverse complement strand
ACCACACTCAGCTGCCGTTCCCGCGCCTCCTCACGCTTGCTCTGAATGGCGTTGATGCGCTTCATCTCTTCCTCCTTTATGTTTGAAATGGGCCTGTTGGACTCATAGATGCAAGGCCTGTAGTCGTACACGGTCCGGGCAATCATGAGTTCATCCCGCAACTCCATGATGTCCTGATCAAGACGCCACTTGTCAACGGCAAGATCCCTTGTAACGGATCCAATCCCGGTCGAGCCAAGAATATTGCCAACACGACGAGTCATGGAGAGACAATGGAACGACTCCTCCGCCCACACGGCATCCGAAAAGGCGTGAACCAATAAAACCGTCTCGGTAGAACCATTGAGGCTGTTGTTGGGGTTGCCTTTTTCCGCATTGTACGCTCGGCGCAACAACTGACTGAGTTTTGACTTGCCGAAGGGAATGCGTAGACGACTGCAGCGAATGCTGGAGACAATTCCGGCCGCCGACACCAGTGTTCGTTGGGCCCTTTCGTAGTGTAGCTGCGCGGTGGCGTCAATGCCACATAAAACGGGCCGTTCGGCATCTCCCAAGGCGACAAATGTCAGGGAGTTTGCATCCATATAATCTGCAAACTCCGCCTCACCATCATAGCGGTAAAGCTGCAGAACGACGGTGTCGGGCAAATACGAAGGAATTGCCTCCAGCTCAGGCGTTGGCTGCTTTTCACACAGCACGGAGGCAAAGTATTTCTCATAGTTTTTGACAATAGTGTCCATCGCCGCTCGAACGTCGCCGGCCGATGAGACACGAATTCGCGCCACCATTCGCACACGCGGTCCCTCCTTCACGGAGTCGACAATAACGCCGAGCTCGTTGTCGACGTTAAGGAGGTCTGCAAGGTGCTCTGTTGACCCAATGACGTAGCACGAGAGGGCAAAAATGCCCTTTTTGGCGGCCGACTGAATAACCTCAGTGATGACCCGGGCAGCATATCCTTCCCCGGCTGCAGAGCCGTACATGAGCTGTCGCTTTGGCGA
>NW_907064.1:0-1001 GCF_000209065.1 Trypanosoma cruzi | reverse complement strand
GGGATCTTGCCGTTGACAAGTGGCGTCCTGATCAGGACATCATGGAGTTGCGAGATGAACTCATGATTGCCCGGACCCGTGTACGACTACAGGCATTTTGGCTATGAATCCCAACAGGCCTATTTCAGGCATGGAGGAGGAAGAGATGAGGCGCGTCAACGCCATTGAGAGCAACCGTGAGGAGGCGCGGGAACGGCAGCCGAGTGTGTTTTGCGAGCGTGCCAAGCATGAGGCGGAGAAGATGACCAAAGAGCTTGAGCGGAGAGGTGGGGCCACGTTGGACGAAATTGAGAGGACTCTGGAGGCGAAAAAGCGGGAGAGCAGTGCTCTGCAGGCTGACCGCGAAAGCCGCATTTGGGAGTGCGAGCATACGGTGGAGAAGATCCGAACGAGGAAACAGACCGAGGAGAGTGCCTCGGAGAGGTTGCGGCAGGCGATGCAGCAGCTGGAGCAAGGACTCAGCCTACGGCAGAGCGCCATTTGGACGAGGGAGCAGCAGCTCGAGATGGTTCAAATTGACGGGGCGAGGGGCGAGAGGCCGTCATGCGGGAGCGGCATTCTATTGAGGCGGTGCGAAGGACCGTCCGGGAGGAGCGGCGCCGCCAGCGGAGGCAGTGGATCCATCAGATTACGGAAATGAATGCAAAAGTCCCGGAACCGGTGCGTCCCTTGGCCGAGGAGCGGAAGAAGAAGCGCGAGCAGGCGACAGCCAAGGAGGACGTCGCCGAGAGGGCTCTTGCTGCCGACATCAAAATGATCGAGGAGTATTTGCCGAAGCTCATTTCCCTTGAAGACATTCCTGTGAACCCGGGCTAGACGGACGTCATTCGACGCCAGTTTGACGAGGTCTTCACGCAATAGGAACAGACATACTTGGCCAGCGCTGAAGAGGAACAGGCCCGCAAGGAGAGGCTGGGACGAGGACTCGAGGTGTATATCGACAGCGTATGCTTGATGATTACGTGGCAAAGAAAAATGAAAAACTGCAGACGCCGAGGCAA
>NW_907063.1:0-1001 GCF_000209065.1 Trypanosoma cruzi | reverse complement strand
ATGCATATCGTAGTATGCGTACCACGACGATGCAGCTGGCACACCTGATACACGAAGTGGAGCATAATAGAAATCACTATTTCCAAGTGAGCCTTCCCAAGAAAAGCGGTATTGGCAATCAACTCCACTACAGACCCCATCGGACCCTGCTGGTGCTGGTTGATTTCAGCAAGGCTTTTGACTCCAT
Organism: Trypanosoma cruzi; assembly: GCF_000209065.1. NCBI lineage: Eukaryota > Euglenozoa > Kinetoplastea > Trypanosomatida > Trypanosomatidae > Trypanosoma > Trypanosoma cruzi. Next base: position 814 of record NW_907063.1, on the reverse strand, counting down.
AGATCATCGAGTCCTCAGTCGCTTGCTGGCTAATATTCCGGGGGTGAATTGTAGAAGGTGGCTTAGAAACTTTCTATGTGGTCGCTACGCGAAGACACGAGTTGGCCACAGACACAGCGATCGGCGTCCCATGCTGCGAGGAGTTCCTCAGGGGTCCGTGCTGGGACCATATTTGTTCTCCCTTTACGTACACCCACTTCTCAATCTGCTGAACAGCTTTGCGGGTGTCACAGCAGACATGTATGCGGACGACCTCTCTATTATCGTTAAGGGGCAGTCCCGGGAAGACGCCATTCCCACTGCCAACATGGTTCTTCAAAAACTGCATGCGTGGAGTCAGGAAAATGGCCTGGCCATCAACCCGTCAAAGTGTGAAGCCGCTTGGTTCACACTATCCACGCACACGGAGTCAGATTATGATCGTGAAGGAAGGTGGCCCCTGGTAGTGGCTGGATGCCAAATCCCAGTCATGACCATGGGGGCGTCGCGAACTACGAAGCTTCTCGGCATGGATCTCGATCCACGACTGACGCTAAATGTGGCGGCCACCAAGCAATGCGCTGCCACTTCGCAACGGATATCGCAGCTACGCTGCATAGCGCACAAAGAGGCGGGACCATCTCCACATGACCTACGCACGTTCGTCATTGGATACGGTGCTTCCAAATTACGCTATGGCAGCGAGCTCATATGGGCAGTAGCGACGGATTCAGCGAAGAATGAGATGCAGAAGACGTACGCAACCCTAGCACGCATTGTCAGCGGAGTTCCGAGCACTGTTGACCCGGAATCCGCACTGCTGGAGGCTAATATG
>NW_907062.1:0-1001 GCF_000209065.1 Trypanosoma cruzi | reverse complement strand
CCGTGTGGGCAGAGCTCGCGAAATTCCTCCAAGCAGCGGATAGTTCAGGGTTGTTTGGTGTCCAGTGTGTGAACACGCAAACAGATATTGACAGAGAGTGCCTCTGACTCCCACCATTCACAATTGGAAACAAAAATTTAAACCACAACGTGTGATGCAGCAGCCGCTCGAAAAAGATCAGCCGACTGCAGCACCCGTGTGGGCAAGAGCTCGCGAAATTCCTCCAAGCAGCGGATAGTTCAGGGTTGTTTGGTGTCCAGTGTGTGAACACGCAAACAGATATTGACAGAGAGTGTCTCTGACTCCCACCATTCATAATTGGAAACAAAAATTTAGACCACAACGTGTGATGCAGCAGCCGCTCGAAAACGATCAGCCGAGTGCAGCACCCGTGTGGGCAAGAGCTCGCGAAATTCCTCCAAGCAGCGGATAGTTCAGGGTTGTTTGGTGTCCAGTGTGTGAACACGCAAACAGATATTGACAGAGAGTGCCTCTGACTCCCACCATTCATAATTGGAAACAAAAATTTAGACCACAACGTGTGATGCAGCAGCCGCTCGAAAACGATCAGCCGAGTGCAGCACCCGTGTGGGCAAGAGCTCGCGAAATTCCTCCAAGCAGCGGATAATTCAGGGTTGTTTGGTGTCCAGTATGTGAACACGCAAACAGATATTGACAGAGAGTGCCTCTGACTCCCACCATTCATAATTGGAAACAAAAATTTAGACCACAACGTGTGATGCAGCAGCCGCTCGAAAACGATCAGCCGAGTGCAGCACCCGTGTGGGCAAGAGCTCGCGAAATTCCCCCAAGCAGCGGATAATTCAGGGTTGTTTGGCGTCCAGTGTGTGAACACGCAAACAGATATTGACAGAGAGTGCCTCTGACTCCCAGCATTCACAATCGGAAACAAAATTTGGACCACAACGTGTGATGCAGCAGCCGCTCGAAAACGATCAGCCGAGTGCAGCACCCGTGTGGGCAAGAGCTCGCGAAAATCC
>NW_907061.1:0-1001 GCF_000209065.1 Trypanosoma cruzi | reverse complement strand
AGATCCCACCGAAGCGCCTCCTTTTTTAAAGTTTGCCATTTAGGCTCAGAAGCCGTGTTTTTTTTTTTTTTTTTTTTTTGTTTTTTTTTGTTTTGTTTTGTTTGGTTTTTGTGCGTGTTTGTATAGCCAGAAGCATTACGGTGAGATAAAATGATATGTTACCCTGCCTCTTCTGTTGTTTTGTCTTCAGCTTTGGGAAGAGTGTTCCAGCTCCACTGATGTGGATTCCACCGTTCTGTTGAATCGGTGCCCTTGCTTTTGTCTTTTGTGACTAACTTCTGGCCGCAATGTGGGCGAGTGGGCGGAGTGTTTCCATGGGGGCGTGAAGAATGCGTAGCAGAGCATTGACGTGCGTCACTGTCGCCAACCCCGATCCCATTGAACCGCATCTCCCTCTATTGTGTGTGGTATTCCTCTCGCCTTGCTTCCCTTCTACTTTTTTTCTTTTTCCTCCCCATGTTGTAGGAAGACAACAGGCTACGCAGCACGGTAATAATTGGGCGACGAATATGGTCACGGGATGGGCGGTGATGATGGCGGCGGCGCGGCAAGGGCCGGGTTTGCATAAGGAAACGGGCTGTTGTGGTGGCATCCCACTTTTGGGGTGCCGACTTTCCACGTATGCGCTCTACCTCGTTTTGCTGCTGCTTCTTCTCCCGCAGAGCGGAGTTGGGCAGGCCGCATGCCCCGAGATTGAAGTAAAAGTTTTAGCCCTAAATCTGACGGATTCCCCAATGCCCACATACCTTTCGGAATCACTTTACTACGGATTTGATGCGGCATTATGGTCGCGTAACTACATTGTTGGGGAGAATGTACGTGTGACCCTCATCAATAAATCGACCACGATGGCTGAATCCGGTAAGGCCATTGAAGAAGCTTTGAAGGCTGATCCTAGCATTTTTATTCTTGCTAATGTCATTGGTGATACGACTTTGGATTACTATTTGCCTGTCATTACGAATCGAAAAATTGTTTCATTTGCCCCATTTACCGGGTCG
>NW_907060.1:0-1001 GCF_000209065.1 Trypanosoma cruzi | reverse complement strand
CCTCTAGAACACTTTCGCCTTCATGCTCCAACACCGTCGCCGCTTGTCCCATTGGGACACCTTGCGACTTCATATTCCCATTTCTCCCCCTGTCCTCCTCATTATCTGTGTCATTGTTATTACCCAACTCGGGAGAACTACTAGAGGTTGTGGCCCGACGGGACCCCTCGTCTGGCTCCATGAAAAGGGAGAGGACATGTGAGGCCAAACGCCTGTCCTCCGTCGGGTCGTGCCGGTCTAGCAAAAGAAAGATCAAATCAAAACGTGACAAGAGCGTCGGTTCAATCTGCAAATTTTCCACAACGTTCAAATTCACATTCCATTGGGACTCTTTCGGGTTTGCGGCAGCCAACACCGAAGTGCGGGCGTTAAGTTGTGCAATTATGCCTGCCTTTGCAATGGAGAGTGTCTGCTGTTCCATCACTTCATGCAACACCGATCGTGTGGCCTCATTCATTTTGTCAAACTCGTCAATGCAACATAAACCGCGGTCAGAGAGCACGAGGGCACCAGGCTCAAGCACCAACTCACCCGTCTCATGATTCTGCACTACAAATGCAGTCAGGCCAACGCTACTGCTGCCCTTCCCAGATGTGTACACACCACGTGGAGCAATTTCGTGCACCTGAGACAACAGCTGTGACTTCGCCACGCCTGGATCCCCACACAAAATCACATTGATCTCCGCACGGAAGGTGCCAGATTTTAGTTCCTTGCGTGTTCCACCAAATAGCTGAGAGAGAATTCCACGCTTCACATCCTCGTTCCCCCAAATGGTCCTCGCAAAGCTGTTAAGGAGAATATCATAAATATCTGGACGACTGGCAATGCGACGAAACACATCGCGTCGTGCCGCCTCGGTCGGATCCTCCGCCAACCCTTCTTCCGCCTCCAATGACGGTGTCAAGGGCTGTTGTTGTTTCTTCCACAAATGGCGGCCCGCACGACGATGCTCAATGTGTACGGCGTCGACATGAGTGGCAAAAATACTGCGTATGCAA
>NW_907059.1:0-1001 GCF_000209065.1 Trypanosoma cruzi | reverse complement strand
CCCGCGCCATCCACGGTACGTAGAGCACCGGACTCACGCCGTCCAGCACAACGTGGCGCAGCGTCACCTCGCTCGCGCCGGCAGGCACAACGAACACCGACTGCACCGTCACGCCCTCGCGGACAAACACACTCGACGCGGTGCCCGCAGCGGGCGGCAGCGCGGGAGCTTCCACAGGCACGCACGCCTCGCCGTACCCTCCGCTGCCGCAATCGCACACGCAAACACCGTTCATCATGCTCGCAGACGCCGTCCCGGGCGCGTAGCAGTGCGTGTCCCTGTCGCAGGCGTCGCACCCAACAACGTCGATGCTCCCAGCGTCGCCAAAACCAGCCGCTGCGTACTCCTCCGCCGTCGACAGGACACGCCCACCAGCGTCGTTGCACGCCACTCTCAAATGCGCCCCAGCCGCAAGCGACAGGCTCGCCGACAGCATCCGTGGCAGCAGCGCTCGGTTGCACACAAAGCTCAGCGTGCTCCCAGCAGCGGTCACGGTGTCAGCCGCGTAGAGCATCTCCCTCGAGACGCCGTCGTGCACGTTGCCCTTCGCCAGCAGCATCGACCCACCGGCCAGCCTCACCGTCGAATAAAACGTCACCGCGTGGTCCTCCGTCGACAAGAATTCGCCCCGCACAAGCGCCACTGCGGAGCCCGACACGCTCACAGCCCCGCGCACAGACACCGCGTGCTTGCACAGCAGGAAATCGCTGTCAACAAACGCCACCACGGAGCCACCGCTGGCCGCAACACCGCCCTCCACCGACACGCACAGCCCCAGCGCCGTCTGCACCGACAGCCCGTCCACGTACAGCGCACCGCGCGACGACAGCGCCACGCCGCCAACCACCAACACGCCAACAGCGTCGCGGAACACCGCCGCCACATGCGTGCGCGCAATGGTCAGCACGCTCCCAGTCAGATTCACGCTGTGCACCACGAGGCACGCGGAGGCGGCGCCAAGGCCGTAAGCGTCGCGATACGCAACACGCTTTCTCGCGATC
>NW_907058.1:0-1001 GCF_000209065.1 Trypanosoma cruzi | reverse complement strand
TCTTTCCTTCCCGCTATGTGTGTCTTATGGTGCGAAGGGGAAGCCCCCCTCGTGATTGTAGCGTTTTTCCTGCAAAAAAACAAAACAAAACAAAAGAAAAAGACAGAATAAGAGGGACAAAGGGGAAGGAGGCGGCTGTTAGTTTTGAACTGGGTGTGTAGAGATGACGGAGGAGGTTTTGGCCGTCGAGGAGCGATCCTACTTGGCACGCAAACTTCCCCTGGTCAAGTTATCTGCATATCAGGCAAAGTTTATTTGCGAGGGCATTGGATCCTTTGTTTTTGTGATGACTGTCTCTTTGGCAGAGATGAATTGCGGCATCACCTCCATTAATGGGAAGGACCGTACACGCAACCTTGCCCCTATTGCGGAGGGTTTTATGCTATGTGTGCTGGTGTTTGCATTTGGCTACATATCGGGGGGCCATTTTAACCCTGCCGTGACTTTCTCAGCGATGCTTATCCGGGCTATGCGGTTGGAGGAGGCGGTGGCATACTGGATTGCACAGGTGATTGGCGGTGTTCTTGGCGCACTTTTTGGTATTGTGGTGAACGGGTTTCCTCGCCACTTACCTGCTCCCCAGGTCTATCAAAACCTTCCAGCATACATCTTTACGGGATTCCTTGCGGAGGCGTTGTTCACGGGGTTCTTGGTGACCGTTGTTCTTCACGTCGCATATTCCCGCCAACGCAATAGTCATTATTACGGCCTGGCCATTGGCATGTGTCTGCTCACCGCCAGGTACTCCGTGGGCAGCGTGTCGGGCGGTGCCTTTAACCCCGCCGTTGCGACCGGTCTTCAGTTAACGAAATGCATCGCGGCGGGGTACTGCATTCCTTTGATGCATCTTTGGTTGTATTGGGCAGCCCCTGCCGCAGGGGCTCTTGGGGCATCACTGCTTTTTAAAATGACACATCCGGCGCCGCAGGAGACGGAGGAGGAGAATCAGCGGAAGGCGTTGCAGCGTTCCGCCAGGCATCTTTACGGATCGTAAAGCAGGA
>NW_907057.1:0-1001 GCF_000209065.1 Trypanosoma cruzi | reverse complement strand
TTCTACGCCCTTTGGTGTTCTGACACTTCTTGACTCGATTTTGTACCGAATTTTCATCCAAAAATTACGAGGAAATTCTGCGGGCAGCTGCAATATTTTTTTCGTATCTATCCCGTTCATTATTGCTGTTGGCCTTGTCCTTGCATCGGTTTCAATGGTATCTAGGCGGCTAAACGACTTGGACCGTGCCCGTCACGGTGCTGCTGGGGATGTTTTTTCACTCTATGCGGCCCTCATTCCGGTGTATGTTCTTCTCGGGTCCTTTTTATTTTCTACGTTGATGATTTTTTGCTTCGTGTGTTTTTTCCTGTTGACTGAGGATGGCGAGGCGAGCAACTCGCCCCACGGCGATGCGGCGACGGAGGGAAATGACGAGCAACAGGGGAGTGAAGCGCATTCCGGTGGCGAGAAGGGAGTTGAGGGCGGACATGACGACGATGGACAGCCGAGCAGAAATGATTCTTTCTTCCAGGAGAGCCGTGGAAATCGGGATGTTCGTGACATGCCGCAGGGCGCTCCTGACACACCAACGGTTTTAAACGGCGAGATGTTCTTGCCTCAGCGCCCTCGGCAAAGGCTCTCGGATATTGACTAAACCCCTTTGCCCTTTTTAAGGGAAAAGAAGGCAATAGAGGAAGAGAATGTGACGATTTTGTGGGAAGAAGGTGTGTGGGAGAATGGATGAAATCTTTCTTCAGAACATATAGACGCGCCCTGCTTTGTTTAGCTGTGGTTATGGGCAAAGGATTTGTTGGCGCGGCCTCTGTTTCTCTTTGAACTCAGCGAATGCGTATAAGCATTCGGAAAGCAGGTGTGCTCGGATAGGCTCAGGTTTTTCGTAGCGCGTCGTGTTTGACCACGGCATTTCGTTGTGCATTAATTAATTTAGTTTTCAATGGTGCTGCGCGCTGCACGGTATTGACGGTAGTTTCCTTTGTTATCCCGCCTACCACTACTACTACTACTACTCCCCGCGCAGAGTGGACTCCGGCGGTTGCAGG
>NW_907056.1:0-1001 GCF_000209065.1 Trypanosoma cruzi | reverse complement strand
TCCGCATGTTGTCTGCTCTCTCTCTCGCTGTATCCGCTGCACTTCGTCCCTCTCCCTCTTGTGCCATTCTTTTTGTTCTGCCTCACGGATAAGCTGACTGGCTCCAGCGACTCCACTACGGGTGACGATGACTGCGATGATGACGGTGCGGCGCCGTGTTGGTCCTTGCGCTCTTGTGCTGCTGCTACTGCTTGTCCGTGTGCGTGACGGCTGCTGGGAGTCCTGGACATGCATCTGGTGATGCGGATGCGGCGGTTGTGCCGGTGGATGTGTCGTGTGCTCCGAGTGACGGCAGCCTGAGCTATCACGTGCGTGTGTGTGTGTGCGTGGAGAAAGTGTTCTCCTGCCAGTGCTGAGGCTCAGCATGAGAATTATACTTTCAGTGGCTTTGGTGTGCACATGCATGGCAGGAATGGTGAGCTGGGTGCTGTGTTTCATGAGGCCAATGCGATGCACACATGTAGCAACTGTGCTGCCAGCTGTGCAAGGAAATAGGAAGAGGCTACCGTTGCCTTCTCGATGAATGTGACGACACATAAATACGCCGGCCCTTATGAATTGTGGTGGCGTCAATTTTCCCCCGATGGAACCATCCATCCGCCTGCACGGAGCAGCGATGCTGACTGGACGGGCATCTGTCAGTTGCCGCCGCCCCGTGAAGGGAAGGATGACACAAAATCTGGTGGGACAACTGCGCCGCAAGTTAATGCTGAGCCGTCACGTCAACACGAGGATTGGCGACAGTCTGCGGCGGCTGACGGACCGAACACCGTCGATCCGAGTCCCGCATCCAACACGACGACCAACACGTCCGAGACGAAGCTTGAGTTTGCTTACGTTTAAAATATCAATGTGGCTCCGACACCATCCGAAAGAAGGCCCACGCCTGTCACCGAGCCGAAGGGGTATCCCATTGATGGTGCGATGAGTGGTTTAATAAATGTTGAGTTGCCGCGGGGAGTCGATCTATTTGTGGCGCAGACGACGCTGGTGCAGCCGAA
>NW_907055.1:0-1001 GCF_000209065.1 Trypanosoma cruzi | reverse complement strand
TAGTTTCACACTCTTGCCAAATTAGACGCACTTGTTCCCTGACACGCACATATATATATATTACACACTCATATAATACATACATTATATTTATTTATTAGCTAATTTTTTCTTATTCCCCGTGTGTGTGTGTGTGTGTGTGTGTGTGCCCCTTTTTTCTTGTGGCTTTTTTACTCTGACGGATGGGAATGACACCCCTGCGGCGTTTGCTCCACAAGGAGGGGGATGCCCCGCTGTGGTTCATCAGTGCCCCCGCGGAGCTTCAACCGCATGACATGGCTTGTGGTAACGGCACGCCTACGAGCGGAGCGGGCGGGGGTACAGACTCGCCAACGAGTTGCATGTCCCCACCAGTGCACTGCCAGCTGCGTTTGGTTCCACTCATAAAGCGCTATTTTCCGTCATCCAGAAGTGTTCTTTTTCAGCAACTGGTGGAGGCGCGGAAACGGCAACATCCCCGCTATCATTTCCACTGCACGCAGCATCTGCCACCCACGGCGTATCTCGATCCGACGGTACATTACTTTGACTTGGAGCTTGGTGGGAGGGAGGTGCGGGAGTCAGAGGGGGCGGAAGGGTACAGTGAGGCCATACCAGCGCTTTCGGCACCATTTCTTTCGCCAGACACACTGTACAGCCTGTTGGTTGAGGGCACCGAGGTGAATCTTTTCGATAGCGAGGATGCGCTTAAAGCAGCTATGCAGGCCGAATTGGAAGGTGGAGGTAAAAGCGCATGGAAGGACCATGTTGGAGAGGGCATTGGCGGGGGTGAAAATGGCGGCGGTCACAACGGCAAAAGCAACATGGGACACACAAAACAGCAGCGGGTACGTCCGGTGCCGTGCGCCATTTTGCTGCTGCGTTATCACGACATCGTCGCGGACATATCGGAGAAGAACAATACCGCATTTGGTCTAGCGGCGGCTGTGGAAACGGTTTCTGTTTCTCCGCAGAAGGGAGACGCAACGGCATCCGTGATGGTGGAGGAGGACGGCCGGTCG
>NW_907054.1:0-1001 GCF_000209065.1 Trypanosoma cruzi | reverse complement strand
CGGCTGCGGTGGTGGCCGCGTGAGAGTGAGTGTGAGAGAGCCATGCACCGCCCGCACACACACTCTTCCTTCTCTCTGTGTGTGTGTGTGTCCCCTTGCATGGACTCTCGCCCTCACCTCACCCCACGAAGCACACACATAATGTGCCCATTGTATATATGCATGCACACCCATGCAGGCCCGTTGGTGCTCTCTTTTGCACGACACGCACCGCTTCCGTCCTGCCTGGCTGCATGGACGGAGCACCGTAACTGTTTCTGTTTTGTTTTTATTGCATTGAGTGGGCGACCTCTCTCTCTCTCCCTCTGTGTGTGTGTTTTGCTTTACGGGAGTAATGAGAGTGTGTGTGCGCTGGTCGTCCCACGCTTCGGCTTTTTGTTTTGTTTTCCTTTTTGATTTTGTGGTTGAGTGCACCCATTCCGCGGCTGCGTGTGTGTGTGTGTGTGTGATGATATGAGTAATTTGCGTGTGTGCTATCTGCCTCTCTCTGCCGTTGCTTTCTTCAGACTCTCTTGTGGCGCACAGCTGCTCCGCAAGTATAGGCGCTGCCAAACACACAAGCACATGCACACACACATGCCGTGTTTAAAACGCTGAGAATGCACGCACGCACAGGATTGTGGCTGCGGAGGCCCTCGCGAGGGGGGAAAAGCCTGCATTTTGTTTTTTTTGACATGTTGCTCGGTGTGTGCTGACGCGTGACGAATAACAACACGCCCCAATAAGCAGAAAAGAAGTAAAACAAAATGGCGCTGAGCGGCACACCGGTAAGCCAAAAATACGCAATCACCAATAAAAAAGCCGGCGATCACCCAGCAGGCACATCAAGCCTCCTAAAAACCAACCTGGAACAGACAAAAAAAAAGAGACAATCATAGAAAACAAAGATCCCCGCCCCCAAACAGGAAAAACATTAAAGAAAACGCGATTCTTTTTTTTGTCCTTATTGCCGGGGTTGGCCGCTGCAAGAAATAAAAAATGGTAGGGCGGTGGCCCCGGAC
>NW_907053.1:0-1001 GCF_000209065.1 Trypanosoma cruzi | reverse complement strand
AGAGGCGGTGCGGCCCGCATCGGTCCCGGTTGGGTGTGACAACGGTGAGGTCATCTCGTCAGGTCGCCGGCAGCAAAGACGGTCGCCGTCAGCGGCGGTCAGTGCCTTCCTTCTCCCACCGCAGCGCCACTCCACCGACGCCGTCACCCGCCTCCTCCCCACCGACACAACGAGGAGACAACAGCAGGAGATGCAACGCCCGCAACGATCAGGCTGCCGGAGAGTCTCGTTGCAGCCGCCATGACCAGACGAGTGGGATGCAAACAAAAAGAAAAAACAAAAAACAATTGCCCCCTCAAGCATCTCAGCACAAAGTGGAAGCACAGCAGCCGGCACACAAGGCGCAACGCCGTTCAGTGGCTACCAGCACTCACCCTCAGTTACGCGGCAACGTGAAAATGAACGAGCTCCTCCCACACAGCCATCCTGCAACACGAGTGAGTCACACGAGCAGTCGCACAAATTAACACCACGCCACGCAAACCAGCAATCAAAGACACCGCCGGCGAAGGAAGCGATGGATGGCTGCGGCGCGCAGCCGCAATAATAAAACATGTGTCACCTTGCTTGGGACATAAGGAAGACGTCCAATCAAAGAGGCAGGCCGATTCGCACCAGAGGGAGGTAAGAGCAAACAGAAGCAAACATTCGCCTGGGGCGATTGACCGGATCGTAAAGTTATTTACGAAAATCAAGCAATACAGGAGGAAGAAGGGGTGAGTGAAAAAGCAGTGGGCTCACCACACCCTCAAGCTTTGCCCCAAGTAAGTATATGTACACATATGTATTCCGATAGCCACTCTCGTGACATGCTGCGCTCTATTCGGATTGGATAAATATATACATACATATATATATTAATAATTTACGAAGTGTCAAACCTTGGGGCTCTCCAGCCACAGGACCTCGCCGCAATGTGAGAATCAAAAGAGAGTGGGTGAGATGGTAAAATTAAATTACAAAATTATCTGGCGGCTATCGGTTCCCTAATCCCCTACAGC
>NW_907052.1:0-1001 GCF_000209065.1 Trypanosoma cruzi | reverse complement strand
GGCGCCAGCGGCGTAGAGCATCTCCCTCGAGGCGCCGTCGTGCACGTTGCCCTTCGCCAGCAGCATCGACCCGTCGGCCAGGCTCACCGTCGAACAAAACGCCACCGCGTAGTCCTCCGTCGACAAAAAGTCGTTCCGCACAAACGCCACAGCGGAGCCCGACACGCTCACAGCCCCACGCACAGACACCGCGTGCTTGCACAGCAGGAAGCCGCCGTCAACAAACGCCACCACGGAGCCGCCACTGGCCGCAACACCGCCCTCCACCGACACGCACAGCCCCAGCGCCGTCTGCACCGACAGCCCGTCCACGTACAGTGCACCGCGCGACGACAGCGCCACGCCGCTAACAAACAACACGCCAACAGCGTCGCGGAAGAAGGCCGCCACATGCGCGCGCGCGATGGTCAGCACGCTCCCAGTCAGATTCACGCTGTGCAGCACGAGGCACGCGGAGGCGGCGCCAAGGTCGTAGGCGCCGCGGTACGCAACACGATTCTCTGCAATCAGCACCGAGTCCACCACAGTGACGCGCGAGCCCGGCGGAAATCGGTTCGCCACCACCACGCCGCCGCCGGAGCGCGACTCAAGCCCGCTGATCAACACATCGGCGCGCTCGCCAGCAGGCGGGTCGGACCGCCACCCAACAACGTACAGGCTCGCTCCGCCCAAAATAGTGCAGTTCGCCAGCGTCACGTTGCGCACGCTCCCCGACATCGACTCCAATTCCACCACGACGTCCGCCGCAAAGGTCACGCCAACGTAGCACACCACCGACGTCCCGAAAACGGCGTTCACCTCCACGTCTACACTCACGTCCCGCACGCACAGGTCGGCGCCGTCAGTGCTTGAGGGCTCGGGGACAGCGACGGGCAGACACGCATCGCCATGGCCGCCCTCCGCGCACGTGCAGGCACAGCCATCACTCGACGCCGTCGTCGTGTACGCGGGAAAGCACGATGCCGCGAGAGTGCATGGATCACTGCAGGTCAGAAATGGGC
>NW_907051.1:0-1001 GCF_000209065.1 Trypanosoma cruzi | reverse complement strand
ACCCTCAAATGCGCCCCAGCCGCGAGAGACAGGCTCACGGACAGCATCCGCGGCAGCAGCGCTCGGTGGCGCACAAAGCTCAGCGTGCTCCCAGCAGCGGTCACGGCGCCAGCAGCGTAGAGCATCTCCCTCGAGACGCCGTCGTGCACGTTGCCCTTCGCCAGCAGCATCGACCCGCCGGCCAGGCTCACCGTCGAATCAAACGCAACCGCGTAGTCCTCCGTCGACGCAAAGTCGCTCCGCACAAGCGCCACAGCGGAGCCCGACACGCTCACAGCCCCACGCACAGACACCGCGTGCTTGCACAGCAGGAAGTCGCTGTCAAAAAACGCCACCACGGAGCCGCCGCTGGCCGCAACACCGCCCTCCACCGACACGCACAGCCCCAGCGCCGTCTGCACCGACAGCCCGTCCACGTACAGCGCACCGCGCGACGACAGCGCCACGTCGCCAACCACCAACACGCCAACAGCGTCGCGGAACACAGCCGCCACCTGCGTGCGCGCAATGGTTAGCACGCTCCCCGTCAGATTCACGTTGTGCACCACAAGGCACGCGGAGGCGTCGCCAAGGTCGTAGGCGCCGCGGTACGCAACGCGCTTCTCTGCAACCAGCACCGAGTCCACCACGGTGACGCGCGAGCCCGGCGGAAATCGGTTCGCCACCAGCACGCCGCCGCCAGAACGCGACTCAAGTCCGCTGATCAACACATCGGCACGCTGGCCAGCAGGCGGGTCGGACAGCCACCCAACAACGTACAGGTTCGCTCCGCCCACAAACGTGCAGTTCGCCAGCGTCACGTTGCGCACGCTCCCCGACATCAAGCCCACGTCCACCACGACGTCCGCCGCAAAGGTCACACCAACGTAGCACACCACCGACGTCCCGAAACCGGCGCTCACCTCCCCATCCACACGCACGTCCTGCACGCACGAGTCGGCGCCGTCGGTGCTTGAGGGCTCGGGAACAGCGACGGGCAGGCACGCATCGCCGTGGGCGCC
>NW_907050.1:0-1001 GCF_000209065.1 Trypanosoma cruzi | reverse complement strand
TCCTGATGCCAAATGCTTTACGGACTCCTTGCCTGCTGGGGAAGTCGTTACAGTGGACACCGCTGATGTGGATGCGGGTACGCCGCCCGCACCGTTTTTCCACAACGGCTGTCCTTTTTGCTTCTGCTGTTCACCAGAAAAAGATGGAATCACGTTTCCTTGACCATTTTTGTTTACCGAAGGTAAACTAGAAGCTTCATTGGGTTTGAGGGCTTCCACTTCATTCCCATCCAACGGGCGGTTGTACAGCAGGACGTTCGTCACAGTCACAGACACGCCTTCTTGGCTCCCTGCGCCGCCACCATTCCCTCCAATGTAGAAGTGGGAGATTTCGTTCGGTTCCGTCACTTTCAATTCACATGGCGCATCACCCACACTTTTACCATCGACGTACGCGGAGCCCTGGGTGCCGTTCTGTAGCACAATGGCCAATTGGCGTGTTTTCCCTGGCTCCAAAGCGCTGCTAAGCTCCTTACGGTTTCCGCTACCGCACAGTAGCATCCACTTCTTCTCGTTGTTGCTGTACGACAGTCCCAGGAGTACTGTATTCTCAGCACCATTCGTCTTCACACCCATCAAAGGAATGGGAGAACCCTCCTGCGGCACACCGTCGATGGACACCGTCGCCACAAGAGTGAAGTTGTAGTTCGCAAAGTGGAACAGCTGATTCTCCCCCTGACTGCCAACGGGCCACTCCGCCCACGCTCCCCGGAACTTCACACCGCCTTCATGCAATGTTGCCTTATTACCCCCATCATTGTCCTTCACTGTGGCGTTCACCCCGAGGTACTCGTCCCTCCATGTGCTCTTAGAGAAGTTGCCGGACAGAAAGCCAACCAGCCCATCCGTGATCTTAACAGTAGGGCTACAGGCATTGTCAGATGGACGATCCCTCTCAGCAATTGAAGGGCAAAGCTTGGAGACACGTTCGTCCACTTTCTTCCACGTCGCCAGCACATCCTTCACACGCTGCAGCTGCGCAGTCAGAAGCACAGAGACCA
>NW_907049.1:0-1001 GCF_000209065.1 Trypanosoma cruzi | reverse complement strand
GGGTGTGTTATCATCCCGCATAAGGTGTTATCGTCCCGCATAAGGTGTGTTATCATCCCGCATAAGGTGTGTTATCATCCCGCATAAGATGTGTTATCGTCCCGCATAAGGTGTTATCATCCCGCATAAGGTGTTATCATCCCCCATAAGGTGTGTTATCATCCCGCATAAGGTGTGTTATCATCCCGCATAAGGTGTTATCGTCCCGCATAAGGTGTGTTATCATCCCGCATAAGGTGTGTTATCATCCCGCATAAGGTGTGTTATCATCCCCCATAAGGTGTGTTATCATCCCGCATAAGGTGTTATCATCCCGCATAAGGTGTGTTATCATCCCGCATAAGGTTATCATCCCCCATAAGGTGTGTTATCATCCCGCATAATATGTGTGTTATCATCCCGCATAATATGTGTGTTATCATCCCCCATAAGGTGTTATCATCCCGCATAAGGTGTGTTATCATCCCGCATAAGATGTTATCATCCCGCATAAGGTGTGTTATCATCCCGCATAAGGTGTGTTATCATCCCCCATAAGGTTATCGATCCCGCATAAGGTGTGTTATCATCCCGCATAAGATGTGTTATCATCCCGCATAAGGTGTTATCATCCCGCATAAGGTGTGTTATCATCCCCCATAAGGTTATCGATCCCGCATAAGGTGTGTTATCGTCCCGCATAAGGTGTTATCATCCCGCATAATATGTGTGTTATCATCCCGCATAAGATGTGTTATCATCCCGCATAAGGTGTGTTATCATCCCGCATAAGATGTGTTATCATCCCCCATAAGGTGTGTTATCGTCCCCCATAAGGTGTGTTATCATCCCGCATAAGATGTTATCATCCCGCATAAGGTGTGTTATCATCCCCCATAAGGTGTTATCATCCCGCATAAGGTGTTATCATCCCGCATAAGGTGTGTTATCATCCCGCATAAGGTGTGTTATCATCCCGCATAAGGTGTGTTATCATCCCGCATAAGGTGTGTTATCATCCC
>NW_907048.1:0-1001 GCF_000209065.1 Trypanosoma cruzi | reverse complement strand
CCTCCCTGTGCCCAGTCGCCGCTGCCATCATCCCCACCACCGCGGCCGACGAAGAGGTGTGCGGGGCGTTGGCCATCACTCTTCTCTCGCTTGAGACAAAATGCGCACTGGCCTTGTGCGAGCTCGTCAGAGCTCAGAGGAAGGTCCGGCGGTGGGAAGGCTCCCCGGCTGCGCGGAGCCTACAGAACCTGGCGTGAGTGGCCGACGGCAATGCTGACGCGACCCGTTATTTCCGTCGACAAGGGCAGTGCGGCGTTGGGAGTGCCCGTGAAACGTGCTACGGCGGAGAGGAGTGAGGCCCTGGTGGGCCCGTCGAAACAGCTGCATCACCCTCACTGTCGGTACATCGCCTTCTCTCTTTCTTTTTCCTTTTGTCTCCTCCCTTGCCTCTTCCAGCAAACACTCCCTGATAGGCTAGCAAGCCAGATTCGCCAGCGTGAGTCCCGTGATGGCAACCGACGACAGCGCTCCCCCTCGTTTTATGTCGGCGGAGGAAACGGTGCCGGCGCGTCCCCTGCACGTCGATGCGAGGGCGCTATTCAGCACTCTGCCGTGCCTGCGCCGTGTACCTATTTTTGGCACCAGTGTGGAGGCCTTCGGACCAAAGTGCGTGCTGTCCATGGGATTGTCAGAGTTTCTCTGCAAGGGAGTTGCCGACTACCTCATCCGTTTCTCATTGTTCCCCATGTTCAGGCGACGCTACGGTGTTGACGCCGCGACATACCAGCGCATGGCCAATTTGGCATCGATGGGCTGGTCGATGAAGCCGATCACCGCCATGTTCAGCGACATCTTCAGCTTCTTTGGGTACACGAAGCGCTGGTACCTGGCCGTCTCGTGCGTGGTTGGTGCCGCCTTTGCGCTTGCCTTTGCGCTACTGCCACCCGCGAAAGCCAGCGCGGCGCCGGCAGCGGCGTTTGTCTTCCTGACCAGCTTCACCAAGGCAAACGTGGACATCCTGACGCAGGGCCACTACAGCCGCCTGATACGCCGCATTCCTC
>NW_907047.1:0-1001 GCF_000209065.1 Trypanosoma cruzi | reverse complement strand
TTGTCCCTCTAAACTAACAAGGGAGGCGCCAAGTGCCCAGGCGGTCTCAAAGCCGTTGATTTTTTTCGCAATATGCAACTTCTGCTCAGGGGGGAATCCAAAGCCGTAGCGAAGCAGCGTAAAGAGATAAGAAAGCTCAAAACACTCCATCTCAGGCTTCAATGAGCCTTTGTTTTTCTTCGTATCGTTTTGTTCAAGGAGTTCCCGCACAGACTTCATGGAACGGCACACTTGACTAGCAATATCCAATACATCCTGCACACGGATGACTTCATCTTTTATGTATGGCTTTAGGCGGTCGTAGTAAAAGGAGAAGGCATACACAGGGACCATTGGCACGGCTGAAATATCCGGCTGAAAGACACCATTGAATCCACAGGAATTACTGCCGCACGGTTGATGTTTCCGAACGACGTGACGGCGGAAAAGCGCCGAGCATTCCTCCATCGATGGCACCTTACCACCGTCCCTCGTATTAGAAATGCCTGTTTCCGTGTGAACGTATCCTTTTGGAAAACAGGGGAAGGCATCAACGGCCACGTCAGCAGAAGCACCGGGAGTCGCTTCCGTTCCTGTGGCAATTTTATTCGCCTCTTGGACCTTGGAGTTCGCACCGGTGTTGTTCGCTGCCACGGCCTGGAGGAGTTGTTCCTTAGCAGCGTGCAATCCATTGCCCTCGTAACTATGCTGGTACACCACAAAAGAACGACCATTCACTTTAAGTGCATATGAGAACTCGGCATAAGCTTCAATGGCTTTGGGATCACTGGGGTGCATGACAATTTGGGTCGATCCGCCGCCAAGATCAAGAATAGTGGCCGTGTTCTTGTCCCCATTCAATGCGCCAAGGAGATAGTTAACGGTGAGCCATGCGAGCGGCCCCTCTTCCCATCCCTCAAGAATGCGTACGGAGTCCAACTCCGACTGCATCCAAAATGGTCCACGCGCAAAGAGGCGACGTACGACATCCAGTACAGCCTCTGCATGCTCACGACCAATGC
>NW_907046.1:0-1001 GCF_000209065.1 Trypanosoma cruzi | reverse complement strand
TACACAGAACTCGACAAATTTCGTTGATCCTCACCAACTGGCAAACTGCCTTTTGATGAATTTATCGTTTCAACTCCATGAGTTCCACTCAACGATTGCGACTGTAAACCCTCATTCTCACGCGACTGCGGGTCCTTCACTGTGATCAGTCCGTCCTCAGGCTTTTTTACCCCTTCTCCTGTTCCATCACCCTCCTTCTCTTTCCAACATCATTAGCAACTTCTTTTATTGCTTTTTCTTCCTCATCGGCAACATCTCCGGCTCCTGAAAGGAGGCCTTCAAAAGATGAGGGGAGGTTTTCTTATTGTTGGACACTTATTCCTGGTGCTTCTGGGCCTGGGGGGGTGTGTGGTACTGGCGTTTCATAACGTAATGTACCCTTTAAATCTCCTCCGTCACTCTCAAGACCATCAGGCTAAGAAACTGCGAGTACTTCTTCACAACACCCTTCGGAACAGCACCACAGCACGCAGAGGGCACACACCAGCAGCACACGGCCAGTCATCATCATCATCGCTCCTGTCACTTGCGTGTAGCCTTCAGCACAAACTAACTCCCCGCCAACGCGGACTGAAAGCAAAAAGGGAGACAAGTCACACAACCACGAACCGTCCCATCCAGCAATGAGAGCCACGCGCCACCGCAACACAACAATTGGGTGGACACGGTTCAACAACAAACAAAAAAAAAAAAAGAGGAGCGCTCCTCGCCCGCGCATCGTTCGTCACACTCCCACAGTCACCAATGCTCTTGTTCTCTCACCCCTCAGGCCCTCGCAGGCACGCCACGCTCACCTCAACACGCGCCCCTCCAGCACAGGCCTCGGGATCGTCATGCGCTCCCGCTGCGCCACAACGCCCGCCACCTCTTCCCTCAGTCGAACAGCTCCGTGTCCTCCATATCCCTCACAATCGCCGGCATGCCCCGGCCACGCAACACACACAGCACCACAATGTCGTGCCGCCCCTCCTCCACAATCACGAGCGCAGCGCCAACGCGCA
>NW_907045.1:0-1001 GCF_000209065.1 Trypanosoma cruzi | reverse complement strand
CACGCCTTCATCATCGTACACACAATTATATGCACCCATGCATGTATGGATGGATAGATATGTTGTGGGAATCACATCACATGCTAACCACTTCAATTATTCAATTCCACCAACGCATCCACCTCAACGGCGGCCCCAAACGGCAGCTGCGCCACCCCCACTGCACACCGAGCATGTCGACCAGCCTCCTCCCCGAACACACTTAGAATAAGGTCAGAGGCGCCATTGGCAACGTACGACTGCTCCGTAAAACTTGGTGAGGAATTCACAAAGACGTTGAGCTTCACGACACGTTTCACACGGTCCAGGTCGCCCAGAGCTGCCTGCATTTGGCTCACAACCTGCAACGCACAGGCCCGAGCCGCCGCTTGCCCCTCCGTTACTGTCAGTGAGGCACCCAGTTGCCCAGTCATGCATCCCCCCACGTCATTCTTTGGTAGCTGGCCGGAGACATGCAGCTGCATGCCACTGCAGACGTAAGACACGTAATTTGTTGCAGGCGCTGCTGCGGCTGGAAGTTTTATGCCCAAGCGCTGGAGATTCGCGGCAACGCGCCCGGAAGCAACAACAGACATGTGAACGGCAGCTTGTGTGGATTGGTGATCCGAAGTTTGGGTACTAGCGGAGAAGGGGGGCAAAACACATGGAGAGTGAGGCGGAAAAAGAGACGCGACAAGCGACAACAGAAAAAACACACGCAGATGCCACCACAAGCAAACAAACAAACACGATGCATGAATGCACGTCATGTCGCAGCCAGCCGTATTATCTTCGCTGCTTCGGCTTTTCGTGCCTCCACCATGGCAATCCCCTCTCCTCCTTTGAGCGGCCCCTCACGGCTTCTCCCCCTCATTGTCCTCCTCATCGTCCTCGTCCTCGTCCTCGTCGTCGTCACCGCTCTCCGCCTCATCATCGACAAACCGCGACGCCCGCCGCATCTCCATCTCACTGCGCCGCTTCTTCAGTTCCCGGCTCATCTCGTACGAGCCGTCAAGTTTCTT
>NW_907044.1:0-1001 GCF_000209065.1 Trypanosoma cruzi | reverse complement strand
CCCACTGCCAACATGGGTCTTGAAAAACTGCATGCGTGGAGTCAGGAAAATGGCCTGGCCATCAACCCGTCAAAGTGTGAAGCCGCTTGGTTCACACTATCCACGCACACGGAGTCAGATTATGATCGTGAAGGAAGGTGGCCGCTGGTAGTGGCTGGATGTCAAATCCCAGTCATGGCCATGGGGGCATCGCGAACTACGAAGCTTCTCGGCATGGATCTCGATCCACGACTGACGCTAAATGTGGCGGCCACCAAGCAATGCGCTGCCACTTCGCAACGGATATCGCAGCTACGCTGCACAGCGCACAAAGAGGCGGGACCATCTCCACATGACCTACGCACGTTCGTCATTGGATACGGTGCTTCCAAATTACGCTATGGCAGCGAGCTCATATGGGCAGTAGCGACGGATTCAGCGAGGAATGAGATGCAGAAGACGTACGCAACCCTAGCACGCATTGTCAGCGGAGTTCCGAGCACTGTTGACCCGGAATCCGCGCTACTGGAGGCTAATATGCCGCCGCTCCACGTCCTTTGCCTGCGCGCGCGGCTCTCAATATTTGAGAACACACGCGCATGTCAGATGGACTGGATGCGGAGACCCCCGCCTGAGCCACCGCCTCGCGCCGGATTCCGCATCTCGCCATTATCTCGGGACGAGCTATATGCCTTCGTAGACGCATACACAAAGGAATATGGCATCACCGAGAGCTCACCACGCGAAGAGCGGTTCTTTTGCAGCTCCATTCCTCCCTGGTTTGCGGCCTCCGCTCACCGGGTCACCATCGGCGTGGAACTTCCGATAGACCACTCAATAACGGACGAAGAGGAGCTGATACGGGAAAAGCGCAGAGTCAGCGAAGAGGCTCTGGCGCTGCACAGCCATCGTTCGTGGATACTTGCGACCGATGGCGGTGTCGACGTTCCCAAGTCAGCAGGGGTTGGAATACTGCTTCCATCCCTCAACTCATCGGAGATAATAGAAAAGGCCAGCATAAA
>NW_907043.1:0-1001 GCF_000209065.1 Trypanosoma cruzi | reverse complement strand
CGCCAGGCGGTATCTCTGAGTGACAAGTTTGTCCTGTCTGTACGCGCCATGCCGGCACTCAATTCACCAGCCGTCGCAGGAGTGGAGGTTATGGCGTCACGCTTTTAGTATGCGGCTGCCATTTTGGGCACGCGTTTATATGACAACTACGTTTTCAGAAAGGCAATGCGACGACAATTATCCGCACCTAACCGGGGGATTGTGCAGGAGACATCCCCGGCGAACCTTCCGCCGTCAGTGGCTGGTTTGGGCGAGAGATTACGACAAATGATCGAGAATAATCGTAAGAGAAACAACAAGCCCACAGAAAAGGCATCGGCCGCCATCATCAGGGATGTGTTGCTCCATGGATGGTGAGCCGTTTTTATTACACAATCAGGCGACGTTAAAATTCCCGGGGGAAGGTGCGAGAAGAAGCCTTTTCTATCATGCAGGACGATGCTTGCGCGGTACGCCTAGCCTTGTCGGCCTTTTCCGCCATCTTGCCATCCACCATGGACGTTTGGGTGAAAAATACTCTGTTTCAAGGAGCGGCGAATAAAGGCAGCCCAAAGTCGTACGCCAAGGCCTGGGAGCTGCGACGGATATATGAGTTTTTGGACTCTTGCGGAAGACAGGCATCCTTTGGTTACGTACGGTCTGCAGAATACCCCGCAGACGGCATATCACGCGGTCGTGTTTTTACACTTCAGGAATTGACGAGGGGTGGAACTTGCGAAAGGGAGCGGCGAGGTCTTGTGCCTATCAGATAATATATGTATATATACAATTAATTGGTTAAAGTTTGAGGTTGTGGGGAACACACTCTCATTCCATTTACTCCTTTTTTTTTTTCTTCTTGTGTGATTTCTAGAGATAATTTCAGCATTCGGTCAGCCTCCCGGGCGGATATTCACCCCATTTCATCGCGTGGAGTGAAGCACCGCATCTCATTGAGGGTGGAATGAGCGAACAGTGTGGGTGCTGCGTCGTGGCTGGATGAGGATCCGCTTCCGCGTGTA
>NW_907042.1:0-1001 GCF_000209065.1 Trypanosoma cruzi | reverse complement strand
GACAGATCAATTGCGTAATTCGTAAATTTCGTTTTTTTTTCGACAATCTCCACACGAACGCCGTTCATAATAGAATTATTCCGTGAATGCAACGAGGCTTTAAATCCCGCCATGATGTTCCTAAAAAAAGCATCAAGCAAAGTAAAATCAAATTCAAAACTCACAACCTTAACGACACGGTCACCTCCCGACGGCTGCGCAACGGCATACGGCAGATCGAGAAGCAGCAGCAGGGCAACAAAAAGACACCGTGACGCCGCACAAGCACGCCGCTCTCGCGGCCACACCGCCACCCATCCCACCGCCATGCTCGCTGTCCTGAGACTGTCTTGCTGTGTAGCTTGTGGCTTCCTGCAGGAGAAACAGAGAAGGAAATAAAATGGTGCACAGAGGAAAGGAAAGGAATCAGCCGTGTCGGCGATTGCCGCAGAGAACACATGAGCGTCAGCGACAAAAGTGCCGCCAAACACATGTGGAGACAGCCCGGCACAAGCAATGGTGTGGGTGGTTATTTACGCCGTCCCTCACAACGTCGCGGTCGCCCACACGACTGCACAATACATCACGGCGACGCCGCCTGCGCGTGCCGGGCGGCTGTCTGCATCCGTCCCACGGCAGCTGGACAGCCAGCGCACCCAACACGCACATCCACCACTCGGCCGCACTCGGGCGTCAACACGCTCGCGCCCTCTTCAGGAGCGCAGCGAAGAGACGGCGGGGAGCAGCAGTCAGAAGCAAGACACCCGGCACGCAAGCAGCCTCGGTGCACTCACACAAACACAAACGGGACATCACCACCACCCCGGAAGGAGAAGGCACAAGCGCGCATGCAGCACAGCGGGGAACACGCGGCGCAGCCACAATTCCCCACGGCCCCACCGGCTACGCAGCAGCGCCGCCTCTGCTTCGCATCCCTCGCAGCCCAGGCACTCGCAACAGGCAGCAGCCGACGCCGCTCACAGCTCCCGCGCAGCGTCACGGGGTCCACGGTGCCGCCTCCT
>NW_907041.1:0-1001 GCF_000209065.1 Trypanosoma cruzi | reverse complement strand
GGCTCGCGCGTCACTGTGGTGGACTCGGTGCTGATTGCAGAGAAGCGCGTTGCGTACTGCGGCGCCTACGACCTTTGCGATGCGTCCGCGTGCCTCGTGCTGCACAGCGTGAATCTGACGGGGAGCGTGCTGACCATCGCGCGCACGCATGTGGCGGCGGTGTTCGGCGGCGCTGTTGGCGTGTTGTTTGTTGGCGGCGTGGCGCTGTCGTCGCGTGGTGCGCTGTACGTGGACGGGCTGTTGGTGCAGACGGCGCTGGGGCTGTGCGTGTCTGTGGAGGGCGGTGTTGCTGCCAGCGGCGGCTCCGTGGTGGCGTTTGTTGACAGCGACTTTCTGCTGTGCAAGCACGCGGTGTCCGTGCGTGGGGCTGTGAGTGTGTCGGGCTCCGCTGTGGCGCTTGTGCGGAGCGGCTTTTTGTCGACGGCGGACTACGCGGTGGCGTTTTATTCGACGATGAGCCTGGCCGACGGGTCGATGCTGCTGGCGAAGAGCAACGTGCACGACGGTGTCTCGAGGGAGATGCTCTACGCCGCTGGCGCCGTGACTGCTGTTGGGAGCACGCTGAGCTTTGTGCGCAACCGAGCGCTGCTGCCGCGGATGCTGTCGCTGAGCCTGTCGCTTGCGTCTGGGGCGCATGTGAGGGTGGCGTGCAACGACGCTGGTGGACGTGTCCTGTTGACGGCGGAGGAGTACGCAGCGGCTGGTTTTGGCGACGCTGGGAGCATCGACGTTGTTGGGTGCGACGTCTGCGACAGGGACACGCACTGCTACGCGCCCGGGACGGCGTCGGCGAGCATGAGGAACGGTGTGTGCGTGTGCGCGTGCGGCAGCGGCGGGCACGGCGAGGCGTGCGTGCCTGTGGGCGCTCCCGTGCTGCCGCCCGCCGTGGGCACTGCGTCGAGTGTGTTCGTCCGCGAGGGCGTGACGGTGCGGTCGGCGTTCGTTGTGCCTTTCGGTGCGAGCGAGGTGACGCTGCGCCACGTTGTGCTGGACGGCGTGAG
>NW_907040.1:0-1001 GCF_000209065.1 Trypanosoma cruzi | reverse complement strand
CAATTGCGACTGCGAGGAAAATTTAAGAAGAAACAACACACATGTCGACAACACGCGCTGCTGGGGGTCGTTTGACGGCGCCGGTTCGTACTGCGGTTCCGGCAGCACTGCCTCGCAAGCGTCGCTTTGAACTGACAGATGAGCAGCGACAAGAAATTCGTGAGGCGTTTGAACTCTTTGACTCGGACAAAAATGGGTTGATCGATGTGCACGAAATGAAGGTGAGTATGCGGGCACTTGGCTTTGATGTTAAGAAGGATGAGGTGCTACGGATGATGCAGGATTGTGCCGCCCGTGATCAGCACAATCAGCCGTTGATGGACTTAGCTGGTTTTACGGATTTGATGACGGAGCGATTTGCGCAGCGGGATCCACGGCAGGAGATGATAAAAGCCTTTCAATTGTTTGATGAAAACAACACGGGAAAGATTTCGTTGCGTTCGTTGCGCCGTGTTGCCAGGGAACTCGGAGAAAACATGACGGATGAAGAGCTCCAGGCAATGATTGATGAGTTTGACACCGATCAGGACGGCGAGATAAACCTGGACGAATTTCTTGCCATCATGCTAGAGGATGAGGATTACTGAGGTCCTCACAACTTTGCTCGTATGGACACGAGGCAGGAATAGACCGACGAAAACAGCAGATGATGAAAGAATAGAAAATTGCTGCACTGCATTTCCCCTGCCCTTTTGTGTGGAGGGCGCAGAGGTGGGGGGCGGTGCACGCAAATATACATCTCTGCAAAAAAAAAAAAAAGTATACATTTATATCTGCATGGAGTCTTATCTTTGCATTGGCCGGTTCCCGAGAAGGCGAGTTTTCGTAATGAATGAATGAATTAAGCACGCATCATATTTGTTTGTTTGCTTCTTTAAATTTTTTTTTCTACTGTGTTTATTTATATATATTTTATTATTATTTATTTATTTATTTTATTATTATTATTTTTTTTTTTTTCGTTAGAAAACCTCTATTATATGAATTCACTAAGTATTTTT
>NW_907039.1:0-1001 GCF_000209065.1 Trypanosoma cruzi | reverse complement strand
TGCCGCCAAAGTGGGACGATTTATATTTATGTTCACCGCTTCGGGAGCAGGAACAATCGATACATCCAGAGGCTTTCGAAAAGCATATTCAACGGGAACCGGCCGGGGAAGAGGATTTTCTCTCGCAACCGCAATGTTAGCGGCCACAGTGCTAGTCTGTCTGATGGGACTTTTTAAAACATTTTCTTCTTCACGAAAATCCACACGGTGGACTGTGCCATTCTCATGCTCCCAATCAAGCGGTTTGTCCGGTGGGTAGCCACGACGTTCAATCGCTCTTTCCAAGAGCGAAAGCAGAAAATCATAATTTGGCTCATCTTCATAATGTAAAGTCTGTAGATGCGCTAAAAATGGACGAAATTCACGGGGTAAATTTTGAACAATCCCAGGACCAATCACTTCTTCCTTGCACCGACCAATTTCTTCCTTCTCCTTGTATTTTCGCCACGGCAACGTCCCCGTGGCAAATTCAATAAGCATAAACAACAGACTCCATATATCATCTACACGGCCAAGCTCTTGCTGACGATGTGAGGCCAATGAGGCGTAACGGCTTGTTCCGCGGAAACCAGCGTTTTCGCGCGGTGGACGTACCTCCCCGTTGAGACGACAGTATCGACGCGCCAGTCCAAAGTCTATAAGATAACAAGTCTGCGGATCTGAAGTTACACCCAAACCAATGACAAAGTTTGATGGCTTTATATCACGGTGAACAAGCCCCAATTGATGGACCCCGCGTATTGCCCGGAGACATGATATACCCAACCTAAGAGTTGTGTAATGACTAAATGTGCCAATGGGAGTGCTACGGCGCAGCTCCGCCAGATTGGGTCCCAGTCGCTCCATCACTAAAAAATTTATACCTCCTGTATTTCCACTCCCCAAGTACCGTGCTACCTGAGGACAGGACTGCATCTTTTTCAACGCTGCCGCTTCAATGCGAAGAACATTTTTATTTTCTTTTTCCACCTTGATGCACACCTCCACCGGACTCGAGGAGG
>NW_907038.1:0-1001 GCF_000209065.1 Trypanosoma cruzi | reverse complement strand
GAGCACATTGAAAGATATTTTCAGCATCGTGCCTCAGAAGTAGTCACAGTGGCTGGGCGAAAATATATTCGGCTTTATGGTGGTTATGCGAAGTTTCCATTGGACGGTTGTGAAGTGGCCGAAGAGCGTTTTGAACGATATAGGCCTGATCCCCTCGTACTAAAGCCATTTATTGACTCCTTTGGAGGCATTACGGGGCGTTGGATGCCACTTCGGATTCTGTTAGATCGTGCAGGACATGCGGCGGTAGAGAAGTTGCCATTTAAGGGGCCTGCTTCCATTATTTATTTTGCCCAAATGCAACACGTTTTTGCTTTTGCCGTTGACCGTGACGGGGGCTCGGTGCTTCTGCGTCCACCGGGTTACGATGGCCTTGAGTGTGAGACGACACCGACCCCAAAGAGTTGTAACTGCATCCTTCGTCTGGTTCCACAGGACGGACAGGTGGATATTCGCCACATTGAAGAGTCCATCCCTGTCTCGGTTCAGGAGGAGGTGAAAATATTTTACGGCACGCTTCTGCAATTTTTTCGGTTTCATGCCGCCGTCTTTTCTCTCTCTGCAGATGGCTCTGTGGTTATGCGGCGTAGATTTAAGGATCGTATTGACAAGGATCAGTTGTCCCTGGAGGAACAGCTGGCTATTGCCATCAGTGAACGGAACAAAAAGAAGATTCGCTCCCTCCGACGCCGCATTGCCTTCCGGAATGATCCATCGAACCCCTTTCACGACCCCGACAACCTCGCGCGGGAGCTTCATCGTTATCTTCCCAAGAAAGGCCATGTGCCACTCAAAACGTTTCTCAAGAAAAACGTGCCGGAGGAATTGCTGAATTACCTGCCGCGTAGATTTTGGAATTTCTTCAACAACTACCCGCAATACTTCCAACATTTTGAATATCAGGTGGCGGGGCAGTGGTGTATTTGCCAGCCGGGTCTGCCATTACCGCGTGGCGTCATTCGGCAAGAATTCTCAGAAAAAGGCCTTGTTCGGTTGGTAGC
>NW_907037.1:0-1001 GCF_000209065.1 Trypanosoma cruzi | reverse complement strand
ATCTCCAAGATTGTTTTGTATGATTTGTGGCAGCGTGGAATGAAGGGGTACATTATCTACGATGTGACAAAGCAAGGGGCACCGCCAGCGAGTTATTTTGCTTCTTTTCGTGAATGGGGCATGATTGTGGTGTCATCCCCAAGCCTGGACAACTATGATGAGTGGGCGACTCAAGTAAAAGCCACGCGAATCATCATGAATTGCCCCGACGAGATGGATGTGAAGGCGATGTGTGCATGGATGAAGCGCGATGGGGATACAGATGAGCAAACGAAATATTGGAAGATGGTTGAAAAACACATGGAAAAAGTGGGGCCGCTTCCGCAGCATATATTTCATGCGAATGATTTTAAAGCACGATTTGGTGCCGTTGAGGATGCCTTGGAAGCGATCAATTCTCGGTATGCTGAGAATCGCTTTATACTTCCGGGAGGGGGGCTATGGTATTCTAAGGATCCGTCCCAAAAACTCGTGAGGATTGTCCGAATAAGAGGAGAACGCGGTGCTGAGAGGTTTCGTAACGCACCGATATGTTATTTCCTTGGGTCTCGATCAGCGAATATTTTGGCAAAGGCAATGAGTGAGAAAGGCTTTTTGTTGTTTTTATTGGGGGTGAGGAAAACTATTTCGTCCGCATGTACGGACAGGTTTTGTTTGCGCGCGCTCATCTTTGGGAGGTTTTTCAGTGCAATGGCCGAGGAACTCAATGAGCTGAAGTCACCAGCACGTCGTGGAGCACGGCGCACAGTGCTGAAAGCAAATCCTGGAGCGCACCCCACCGAAATATGTGAAATACCTGGAGTTGGAAAAATTGATGCGAAACAAAATATAAATTATCGAGTGCTGTACATACCGGTGGTCAGGGACTTTCCGCTGGTGGACTGCTTTTTCTTCGTGGAGTCACCGCGGAGGACGCTGGTGGGGCTGCAGATGACTACGGCGGGTGAGCATCGCACGACAACCAGCACCGTGCGGCAGTTCACTGAGCATCTATCGAAGTT
>NW_907036.1:0-1001 GCF_000209065.1 Trypanosoma cruzi | reverse complement strand
CTACCACCTACCACCCACCCCCTTTCCTCCTCTTAGTTTGTCCTCATGCAACCCTCACTCCCTCCCACGCCCACACGTACACGCTAACTTTTCTCCCGTCCCCTCCCCTTTTTTTGGAAGAGGAGGAAGGTCGAGGGTGTTGGATGTCCCCACGTACGTTCGTTCCCAGCCCCCCGCAGTCACACCTGCCCTCGCCACAAACACAACCATACAAATGTCCATAATAATAACAACAAAAAAGAAACTGCCAAATATAAATGCACGGCAGGGTGAGAAGGGAAAAAAGAGAGAAACCGTAAGACCACGCACATCACACCACAATGAGAGAAAAATAAGAGCCCTGTTGTACTCAACTTCAACACAATCTTCATTTTCATTTTCATTCTTTTTATTTTTGTTTTGTTTTGTTTTGCCTTTCGAATTAGCGGAGAAATTATTCCGTGCTGTTGCCTCCGTGGAAGTAAAGTGAACGGCGCAAAAAAAAAAAAAAAAAGCCCCAACAACCCCGTGCAGCAGCCACCATCTCGTCGTGTCCCTCACAGTAACAACACACGCACCCTCACACAAATAGCCGTCTGAACGCATGTACGCATGGATGTCTACTGCGAGAAAAGGGAATTGCACCCTTACTCCCGCCCAGTAAGCACCGGCGGATTGTGACCGGGAACACACACAAAAAAGGAAAAAAGAAAAAAGAAGAGCAGAGCTTGATTCAACTTCCAAAGTAAACAAATAAAGAAAAGAAAAGAAAAAGAAGGGAGGAGGGATAGAGAAAAACCAACGCCTCAACTTACCCCCGTGTCCATTTCCCCTCTCATTCCTTCTTATTCTCAATGTGCGTGGGTCGAGCCCCTCTAATTTTGAATTTGTTTTTTTTTTTGCTTTTTTTTGTTTTGTTTTGTTTTTTTGTGGCAGGGAGGGCGTCCGCGTTTTATTGACGCCCGCACTTTCCTCCTCCACATTTCATCCTTCTCTTTCCTCCTCCACGACACAGTCCGCAA
>NW_907035.1:0-1001 GCF_000209065.1 Trypanosoma cruzi | reverse complement strand
AGTAAGGCTGATGGGTCGATATGACTCAAGCAGTTCCGGCGACTTAGCGGGTTTTAAGAGTGGAACGATGGTAGCGCGTCTCCACTCAGCCGGAATCGTACCGGTCGTCCAGCTGCGGTTAATGCAGCGAAGAAGGAATCGAAGACCCTTTGACAAAACATGTCGCAGTGCCTCACTGTAGACTTCATCCGGTCCGGGGGCCCTGCCATACGGCGTATTTCGTAGCGCAGCAAGCAGTTCCGTACGATTAAAAGGTGCATCAAGAGGGGAGTGAAGATGAGCAACTAAACCAGATGTGGTGGCAGCTTCGTTTTTATCCTTTGACTCAGAACTAGATGAGAGTGAAGAACCTGAAGTAAATGTAGCAGCAGACTCGTTGTTGTTCTGCTGCCTAAAATGGAAGAAGCATTAATGTTCAAAGATGCACTCTGTCTGTTGATGCCTTTGGAAAACCCAACTGCCTTGTGAGAGGGGTGAAATGGAAGAAAGATGCGATTGAGAGCATTCACTGCTCTCCTTGCTGTTTTATAGGTGTGTTGACCATCTTCTAATAACATTGATGTGGGAGACGGAAGTGATGCCTTTTTTCGTCCGGAAATGTATTTCCATGCGAGTGGCTCGCCTGGATTTAACTTGCTGATGCGACGTAGATACGTGTTGCGCCAGCGCTCTCGGAGCAGGAGGAAGAATTGACTCCTTGTCCGTTGCATTTCTGCCTCACGGTCGGGCGTCGGTAACTGTAGATAGCGGGCCTTGCTGTCGGTAGCCATCCGCTCTGCCTCCATGAGAGTGTCGTCCCAAAGCCTGGGACCGTCCTTGTGCATGCCGCGGGGGCAATGTCGTCGATACGAAGTTATAAGCGCTCTCGTGAAAGCTTTGATGCCGGTGGACTGCTTTTTATAGTCGTATGCCGGAAGTTGTGCGTCGAAGTCCTTGACGAATAAATCCCATTTGCACTTCCTCCAACTGTAGAATATCCTAGGAGCCGAAGGTATGGTATC
>NW_907034.1:0-1001 GCF_000209065.1 Trypanosoma cruzi | reverse complement strand
CTTTCAATGGCTGCGCTTCGACCGTGGCGTACAGCAGAGTGCTGGCGGCGACGTTCTCATTCTCAGCGGATATCGGCCCAACATCATAAATTCGTTGCATGTCCGTCAGCCACAAGTGAAGTCGGCCCGTTTCCTTACCGTTCTTCTCGGTATATACCGGCCGACTGACGAGGATGTATTTCTGTCCATCAATCATCGCGCTGACGAAGCCACCCTGCACGCCGTGCCCTGTACGATTCAGCGAGTTGCCCCACACGCGTGAAAGAGTGTCGTATTCCTCCATCCACCATTTCCCCAAGGCGCTTGACCAGTAAACCCTGCGGCTGCCGTCATCACACGACGTCATCATGATAATTTCATCATTCCATTCAAGGACCGCAGGCTGGATGCATCCCTCATCACTCGTATCCTTCGAGAACTCCCAGCCATAATTAGTACCTTTGGCAAGGATGACCAAAGAAACGTTCTTTCCATCATGGGTCAAGGCTTGAATAGGCAGCACATAGCGGCTTTTGTCCTCCATCCTAATGCCTGCGCCACCACCACCCAGGAATTGTTTGAAACGGCCGCGGTTAGCGCTGTTGCTCTCCCAAAAGTCATAAGGAAGTTTCGAAGTGCTTGCAAACTGGTTCCACTCAATCCGTTCCTCTTCCTCATCGTCTCTGTAACGCCAAACCGTAACTTCCGCCATCCTGGGCCTCCAATATTTACCATCAGCCAACTCCGTCAATGGAGTCGTTGACGTGCCATAACCCCCGACAAGAGCACTCGTATCATAACTATTACCATTCGCAATGGTAGTTGGGCTCAATAGGCGGTCAATTTTCACGTCGTAATGATCAAACACGATGGCAGTTCCATTTGTCCACTCACCTCCACTGTTTATCATTGACCTTGCAGCGATACTTACGCACGATTTTTGATCCGTGGAGTTTGTATAGTGCGCTTCAACGGTGGCCACAACAACACCACTCACGTAAGCAAGAGAGGGGCACGGAACG
>NW_907033.1:0-1001 GCF_000209065.1 Trypanosoma cruzi | reverse complement strand
TCAGAGGCACTCTCTGTCAATATCTGTTTGCGTGTTCACACACTGGACACCAAACAACCGTGAACTATCCGCTGCTTGGAGGAATTTCGCGAGCTCTTGCCCACACGGGTGGTGCACTCGGCTGATCGTTTTCGAGCGGCTGCTGCATCACACGTTGTGGTCCAAATTTTTGTTTCCGATTGTGAATGGTGGGAGTCAGAGGCACTCTCTGTCAATATCTGTTTGCGTGTTCACACACTGGACACCAAACATCCCTGAACTATCCGCTGCTTGGAGGAATTTCGCGAGCTCTTGCCCACACGGGTGCTGCACTCGGCTGATCGTTTTCGAGCGGCTGCTGCATCACACGTTGTGGTCCAAATTTTTGTTTCCGATTGTGAATGGTGGGAGTCAGAGGCACTCTCTGTCAATATCTGTTTGCGTGTTCACACACTGGACACCAAACAACCCTGAACTATCCGCTGCTTGGAGGAATTTCGCGAGCTCTTGCCCATACGGGTGCTGCACTCGGCTGATCGTTTTCGAGCGGCTGCTGCATCACACGTTGTGGTCCAAATTTTTGTTTCCGATTGTGAATGGTGGGAGTCAGAGGCACTCTCTGTCAATATCTGTTTGCGTGTTCATACACTGGACACCAAACAACCCTGAACTATCCGCTGCTTGGAGGAATTTCGCGAGCTCTTGCCCATACGGGTGCTGCACTCGGCTGATCGTTTTCGAGCGGCTGCTGCATCACACGTTGTGGTCCAAATTTTTGTTTCCGATTGTGAATGGTGGGAGTCAGAGGCACTCTCTGTCAATATCTGTTTGCGTGTTCACACACTGGACACCAAACAACCCTGAACTATCCGCTGCTTGGAGGAATTTCGCGAGCTCTTGCCCACACGGGTGGTGCACTCGGCTGATCGTTTTCGAGCGGCTGCTGCATCACACGTTGTGGTCCAAATTTTTGTTTCCGATTGTGAATGGTGGGAGTCAGGAGGCACTCTCTGTCACTATCT
>NW_907032.1:0-1001 GCF_000209065.1 Trypanosoma cruzi | reverse complement strand
ACCAAACAACCCTGAACTATCCGCTGCTTGGAGGAATTTCGCGAGCTCTTGCCCACACGGGTGCTGCACTCGGCTGATCGTTTTCGAGCGGCTGCTGCATCACACGTCGTGGTCTAAATTTTTGTTTCCAATTATGAATGGTGGGGGTCAGAGGTACTCTCTGTCAATATCTGTGTGCGTGTTCATGCACTGGACACCAAACAACCCTGAACTATCCGCTGCTTGGAGGAATTTCGCGAGCTCTTGCCCACACGGGTGCTGCACTCGGCTGATCGTTTTCGAGCGGCTGCTACATCACACGTCGTGGTCTAAATTTTTGTTTCCAATTATGAATGATGGGGGTCAGAGGCACTCTCTGTTACTATCTGTGTGCGTGTTCATGCACTGGACACCAAACAACCCTGAACTATCCGCTGCTTGGAGGAATTTCGCGAGCTCTTGCCCACACGGGTGCTGCACTCGGCTGATCGTTTTCGAGCGGCTGCTGCATCACACGTCGTGGTCTAAATTTTTGTTTCCAATTATGAATGGTGGGGGTCAGAGGTACTCTCTGTCAATATCTGTGTGCGTGTTCATACACTGGACACCAAACAACCCTGAACTATCCGCTGCTTGGAGGAATTTCGCGAGCTCTTGCCCACACGGGTGCTGCACTCGGCTGATCGTTTTCGAGCGGCTGCTGCATCACACGTCGTGGTCTAAATTTTTGTTTCCAATTATGAATGATGGGGGTCAGAGGTACTCTCTGTCAATATCTGTTTGCGTGTTCACACACTGGACACCAAACAACCCTGAACTATCCGCTGCTTGGAGGAATTTCGCGAGCTCTTGCCCACACGGGTGCTGCACTCGGCTGATCGTTTTCGAGCGGCTGCTGCATCACACGTCGTGGTCTAAATTTTTGTTTCCAATTATGAATGATGGGGGTCAGAGGTACTCTCTGTCAATATCTGTGTGCGTGTTCATACACTGGACACCCAAACACCCTGAACTATCCGCTG
>NW_907031.1:0-1001 GCF_000209065.1 Trypanosoma cruzi | reverse complement strand
ACCCGTGTGGGCAAGAGCTCGCGAAATTCATCCAAGCAGCGGATAATTCAGGGTTGTTTGGTGTCCAGTATGTGAACACGCAAACAGATATTGACAGAGAGTGCCTCTGACTCCCACCATTCACAATCGGAAACAAAAATTTGGACCACGACGTGTGATGCAGCAGCCGCTCGAAAACGATCAGCCGAGTGCAGCACCCGTGTGGGCAAGAGCTCGCGAAATTCCTCCAAGCAGCGGATAATTCAGGGTTGTTTGGTGTCCAGTATGTGAACACGCAAACAGATATTGACAGAGAGTGCCTCTGACTCCCACCATTCACAATCGGAAACAAAAATTTGGACCACGACGTGTGATGCAGCAGCCGCTCGAAAACGATCAGCCGAGTGCAGCACCCGTGTGGGCAAGAGCTCGCGAAATTCCTCCAAGCAGCGGATAATTCAGGGTTGTTTGGTGTCCAGTGTGTGAACACGCACACAGATATTGACAGAGAGTACCTCTGACCCCCATCATTCATAATTGGAAACAAAAATTTAGACCACAACGTGTGATGCAGCAGCCGCTCGAAAACGATCAGCCGAGTGCAGCACCCGTGTGGGCAAGAGCTCGCGAAATTCCTCCAAGCAGCGGATAATTCAGGGTTGTTTGGTGTCCAGTGTGTGAACACGCAAACAGATAGTGACAGAGAGTACCTCTGACCCCCATCATTCATAATTGGAAACAAAAATTTAGACCACGACGTGTGATGCAGCAGCCGCTCGAAAACGATCAGCCGAGTGCAGCACCCGTGTGGGCAAGAGCTCGCGAAATTCCTCCAAGCAGCGGATAATTCAGGGTTGTTTGGTGTCCAGTGTGTGAACACGCAAACAGATAGTGACAGAGAGTACCTCTGACCCCCATCATTCATAATTGGAAACAAAAATTTAGACCACGACGTGTGATGCAGCAGCCGCTCGAAAACGATCAGCCGAGTGCAGCACCCGTGTGGGCAAGAGCTCGCGAAA
>NW_907030.1:0-1001 GCF_000209065.1 Trypanosoma cruzi | reverse complement strand
TCACGCCGTCCAGCACAAAGTGGCGCAGCGTCACCTCGCTCGCGCCAGCATGCACAACGAACACCGATTGCACCGTCACGCCCTCGCGGACGAACACACTCGACGCAGTGCCCACAGCGGGCGGCAGCGCGGGAGCTCCCACAGGCACGCACGCCTCGCCGTACCCGCCGCTGCCGCACGCGCACACGCACACACCGTCCTTCATGCTGGCCGTCGCCGTCCCGGGCGCGTAGCAGTACGTGTCCCTGTCGCAGTCGTCGCACCCAGCAACGTCGATGCTCCCAGCGTCGCCAAAACCAGCCGCCGCGTACTCCTCCGCCGTCGACAGGAAGCGGCCACCCGCGTCGTTGCACGCCACCCTCAAATGCGCCCCAGCCAAAAGCGACAGGCTCAGCGACAGCATCCGCGGCAGCAGCGCTCGGTTGCGCACAAAGCTCAGCGTGCTCCCAGCAGCGGTCACGGCGCCAGCAGCGTAGAACATCTCCCTCGAGACGCCCTCGTGCACGTTGTCCTTCGCCAGCAGCATCGACCCGCCGGCCAGACTCACCGTCGAATAAAACGCCACCGCGTAGTCCTCCGTCGACAAAAAGTCGTTCCGCACAAGCGCCACAGCAGAGCCCGACACGCTCACAGGCCCATCCACGCAGACTGCGTGATTGCACAGCAGGAAGTCGCTGTCAACAAACGCCAACACGGAGCCGCCGCTGGCCGCAACACCGCCCTCCACCGCCACGCACAGCCCCAGCGCCGTCTGCACCGACAGCCCGTCCACGTACAGCGCACCGCGCGACTGAAGCACCACGCCGCCAACCACCAACACGCCAACAGCGTCGCGGAACACAGCCGCCACATGCGTGCGCGCAATGGTCAGCACGCTCCCCGTCAGATTCACGCTGTGCAGCACGAGGCACGCGGAGGCGTCGCCAAGGTCGTAGGCGCCGCGGTACGCAACACACGCCTCTGCGATCAGCACCGAGTCCACCACAGTGACGCGCGAGCCC